>NW_027365092.1:0-140083 GCF_046119375.1 Phyllobates terribilis | reverse complement strand
CTTTTTCTGCTAATCCTAGTATGATAAAGAAGATTCAAAGAGAGTGAGATGCCAGCTCCTTTCATTCAGTCAGTAGCTTCAAACATTTCTGGTATATGAAAAACATTGTTTTTCAATGGCAAAATCAATGAATATTGTAAATGCACAAAACAGTAATACTTCTCCACATTGCAAGGTGCAATCTGAAAGAGAGATCTTTTTCCTGCTAATCCTAGCATGATAAAGAAGATTCAAAGAGAGTGAGATGCCAGCTCCTTTCATTCAGTCAGTAGCTTCAAACATTTCTGGTATATGAAAAACATGTTTTTCAATGGCAAAAATCAATGAATATTGTAAATGCACAAACAGTAATATCTCCACATTGCAAGGTGCAATTCTGAAATTTTTAGCTTTTTCCTGCTAATCTTAGCATGATAAAGAAGATTCAAAGAGAGTGAGATGCCAGCTCCTTTCATTCAGTCAGTAGCTTCAAACATTTCTGGTATATGAAAAACATGTTTTTCAATGGCAAAAATCAATGAATATTGTAAATGCACAAACAGTAATATCTCCACATTGCAAGGTGCAATTCTGAAATTTTTAGCTTTTTCCTGTTAATCCTAGCATGATAAAGAAGATTCAAAGAGAGTGAGATGCCAGCTCCTTTCATTCAGTCAGTAGCTTCAAACATTTCTGGTATATGAAAAACATGTTTTTCAATGGCAAAAATCAATGAATATTGTAAATGCACAAACAGTAATATCTCCACATTGCAAGGTGCAATTCTGAAATTTTTAGCTTTTTCCTGTTAATCCTAGCATGATAAAGAAGATTCAAAGAGAGTGAGATGCCAGCTCCTTTCATTCAGTCAGTAGCTTCAAACATTTCTGGTATATGAAAAACATGTTTTTCAATGGCAAAAATCAATGAATATTGTAAATGCACAAACAGTAATATCTCCACATTGCAAGGTGCAATTCTGAAATTTTTAGCTTTTTCCTGTTAATCCTAGCATGATAAAGAAGATTCAAAGAGAGTGAGATGCCAGCTCCTTTCATTCAGTCAGTAGCTTCAAACATTTCTGGTATATGAAAAACATGTTTTTCAATGGCAAAAATCAATGAATATTGTAAATGCACAAACAGTAATATCTCCACATTGCACGGTGCAATTCTGAAATTTTTAGCTTTTTCCTGTTAATCCTAGCATGATAAAGAAGATTCAAAGAGAGTGAGATGCCAGCTCCTTTCATTCAGTCAGTAGCTTCAAACATTTCTGGTATATGAAAAACATGTTTTTCAATGGCAAAAATCAATGAATATTGTAAATGCACAAACAGTAATATCTCCACATTGCACGGTGCAATTCTGAAATTTTTAGCTTTTTCCTGTTAATCCTAGCATGATAAAGAAGATTCAAAGAGAGTGAGATGCCAGCTCCTTTCATTCAGTCAGTAGCTTCAAACATTTCTGGACGTTTTTCAATGGCAAAAATCAATGAATATTGTAAATGCACAAACAGTAATATCTCCACATTGCAAGGTGCAATTCTGAAATTTTTAGCTTTTTCCTGTTAATCCTAGCATGATAAAGAAGATTCAAAGAGAGTGAGATGCCAGCTCCTTTCATTCAGTCAGTAGCTTCAAACATTTCTGGTATATGAAAAACATGTTTTTCAATGGCAAAAATCAATGAATATTGTAAATGCACAAACAGTAATATCTCCACATTGCAAGGTGCAATTCTGAAATTTTTAGCTTTTTCCTGTTAATCCTAGCATGATAAAGAAGATTCAAAGAGAGTGAGATGCCAGCTCCTTTCATTCAGTCAGTAGCTTCAAACATTTCTGGTATATGAAAAACATGTTTTTCAATGGCAAAAATCAATGAATATTGTAAATGCACAAACAGTAATATCTCCACATTGCACGGTGCAATTCTGAAATTTTTTGCTTTTTCCTGTTAATCCTAGCATGATAAAGAAGATTCAAAGAGAGTGAGATGCCAGCTCCTTTCATTCAGTCAGTAGCTTCAAACATTTCTGGACGTTTTTCAATGGCAAAAATCAATGAATATTGTAAATGCACAAATAGTAATATCTCCACATTGCACGGTGCAATTCTGAAATTTTTAGCTTTTTCCTGCTAATCCTAGCATGATAAAGAAGATTCAAAGAGAGTGAGATGCCAGCTCCTTTCATTCAGTCAGTAGCTTCAAACATTTCTGGTATATGAAAAACATGTTTTTCAATGGCAAAAATCAATGAATATTGTAAATGCACAAACAGTAATATCTCCACATTGCAAGGTGCAATTCTGAAATTTTTAGCTTTTTCCTGCTAATCCTAGCATGATAAAGAAGATTCAAAGAGAGTGAGATGCCAGCTCCTTTCATTCAGTCAGTAGCTTCAAACATTTCTGGTATATGAAAAACATGTTTTTCAATGGCAAAAATCAATGAATATTGTAAATGCACAAACAGTAATATCTCCACATTGCAAGGTGCAATTCTGAAATTTTTAGCTTTTTCCTGTTAATCCTAGCATGATAAAGAAGATTCAAAGAGAGTGAGATGCCAGTTCCTTTCATTCAGTCAGTAGCTTCAAACATTTCTGGTATATGAAAAACATGTTTTTCAATGGCAAAAATCAATGAATATTGTAAATGCACAAACAGTAATATCTCCACATTGCAAGGTGCAATTCTGAAATTTTTAGCTTTTTCCTGTTAATCCTAGCATGATAAAGAAGATTCAAAGAGAGTGAGATGCCAGCTCCTTTCATTCAGTCAGTAGCTTCAAACATTTCTGGACGTTTTTCAATGGCAAAAATCAATGAATATTGTAAATGCACAAACAGTAATATCTCCACATTGCAAGGTGCAATTCTGAAATTTTTAGCTTTTTCCTGTTAATCCTAGCATGATAAAGAAGATTCAAAGAGAGTGAGATGCCAGCTCCTTTCATTCAGTCAGTAGCTTCAAACATTTCTGGTATATGAAAAACATGTTTTTCAATGGCAAAAATCAATGAATATTGTAAATGCACAAACAGTAATATCTCCACATTGCACGGTGCAATTCTGAAATTTTTAGCTTTTT
Organism: Phyllobates terribilis; assembly: GCF_046119375.1. Lineage (NCBI taxonomy): Eukaryota > Metazoa > Chordata > Amphibia > Anura > Dendrobatidae > Phyllobates > Phyllobates terribilis. The sequence goes on along the minus strand of NW_027365092.1, from coordinate 137,008 downwards.
CCTGTTAATCCTAGCATGATAAAGAAGATTCAAAGAGAGTGAGATGCCAGCTCCTTTCATTCAGTCAGTAGCTTCAAACATTTCTGGTATATGAAAAACATGTTTTTCAATGGCAAAAATCAATGAATATTGTAAATGCACAAACAGTAATATCTCCACATTGCACGGTGCAATTCTGAAATTTTTAGCTTTTTCCTGTTAATCCTAGCATGATAAAGAAGATTCAAAGAGAGTGAGATGCCAGCTCCTTTCATTCAGTCAGTAGCTTCAAACATTTCTGGTATATGAAAAACATGTTTTTCAATGGCAAAAATCAATGAATATTGTAAATGCACAAACAGTAATATCTCCACATTGCACGGTGCAATTCTGAAATTTTTAGCTTTTTCGTGTTAATCCTAGCATGATAAAGAAGATTCAAAGAGAGTGAGATGCCAGCTCCTTTCATTCAGTCAGTAGCTTCAAACATTTCTGGACGTTTTTCAATGGCAAAAATCAATGAATATTGTAAATGCACAAACAGTAATATCTCCACATTGCAAGGTGCAATTCTGAAATTTTTAGCTTTTTCCTGTTAATCCTAGCATGATAAAGAAGATTCAAAGAGAGTGAGATGCCAGCTCCTTTCATTCAGTCAGTAGCTTCAAACATTTCTGGTATATGAAAAACATGTTTTTCAATGGCAAAAATCAATGAATATTGTAAATGCACAAACAGTAATATCTCCACATTGCAAGGTGCAATTCTGAAATTTTTAGCTTTTTCCTGTTAATCCTAGCATGATAAAGAAGATTCAAAGAGAGTGAGATGCCAGCTCCTTTCATTCAGTCAGTAGCTTCAAACATTTCTGGTATATGAAAAACATGTTTTTCAATGGCAAAAATCAATGAATATTGTAAATGCACAAACAGTAATATCTCCACATTGCACGGTGCAATTCTGAAATTTTTTGCTTTTTCCTGTTAATCCTAGCATGATAAAGAAGATTCAAAGAGAGTGAGATGCCAGCTCCTTTCATTCAGTCAGTAGCTTCAAACATTTCTGGACGTTTTTCAATGGCAAAAATCAATGAATATTGTAAATGCACAAACAGTAATATCTCCACATTGCACGGTGCAATTCTGAAATTTTTAGCTTTTTCCTGCTAATCCTAGCATGATAAAGAAGATTCAAAGAGAGTGAGATGCCAGCTCCTTTCATTCAGTCAGTAGCTTCAAACATTTCTGGTATATGAAAAACATGTTTTTCAATGGCAAAAATCAATGAATATTGTAAATGCACAAACAGTAATATCTCCACATTGCAAGGTGCAATTCTGAAATTTTTAGCTTTTTCCTGCTAATCCTAGCATGATAAAGAAGATTCAAAGAGAGTGAGATGCCAGCTCCTTTCATTCAGTCAGTAGCTTCAAACATTTCTGGTATATGAAAAACATGTTTTTCAATGGCAAAAATCAATGAATATTGTAAATGCACAAACAGTAATATCTCCACATTGCACGGTGCAATTCTGAAATTTTTAGCTTTTTCCTGTTAATCCTAGCATGATAAAGAAGATTCAAAGAGAGTGAGATGCCAGCTCCTTTCATTCAGTCAGTAGCTTCAAACATTTCTGGTATATGAAAAACATGTTTTTCAATGGCAAAAATCAATGAATATTGTAAATGCACAAACAGTAATATCTCCACATTGCACGGTGCAATTCTGAAATTTTTTGCTTTTTCCTTTTAATCCTAGCATGATAAAGAAGATTCAAAGAGAGTGAGATGCCAGCTCCTTTCATTCAGTCAGTAGCTTCAAACATTTCTGGTATATGAAAAACATGTTTTTCAATGGCAAAAATCAATGAATATTGTAAATGCACAAACAGTAATATCTCCACATTGCACGGTGCAATTCTGAAATTTTTAGCTTTTTCCTGTTAATCCTAGCATGATAAAGAAGATTCAAAGAGAGTGAGATGCCAGCTCCTTTCATTCAGTCAGTAGCTTCAAACATTTCTGGTATATGAAAAACATGTTTTTCAATGGCAAAAATCAATGAATATTGTAAATGCACAAACAGTAATATCTCCACATTGCACGGTGCAATTCTGAAATTTTTAGCTTTTTCCTGTTAATCCTAGCATGATAAAGAAGATTCAAAGAGAGTGAGATGCCAGCTCCTTTCATTCAGTCAGTAGCTTCAAACATTTCTGGACGTTTTTCAATGGCAAAAATCAATGAATATTGTAAATGCACAAACAGTAATATCTCCACATTGCAAGGTGCAATTCTGAAATTTTTAGCTTTTTCCTGTTAATCCTAGCATGATAAAGAAGATTCAAAGAGAGTGAGATGCCAGCTCCTTTCATTCAGTCAGTAGCTTCAAACATTTCTGGTATATGAAAAACATGTTTTTCAATGGCAAAAATCAATGAATATTGTAAATGCACAAACAGTAATATCTCCACATTGCAAGGTGCAATTCTGAAATTTTTAGCTTTTTCCTGTTAATCCTAGCATGATAAAGAAGATTCAAAGAGAGTGAGATGCCAGCTCCTTTCATTCAGTCAGTAGCTTCAAACATTTCTGGTATATGAAAAACATGTTTTTCAATGGCAAAAATCAATGAATATTGTAAATGCACAAACAGTAATATCTCCACATTGCACGGTGCAATTCTGAAATTTTTTGCTTTTTCCTGTTAATCCTAGCATGATAAAGAAGATTCAAAGAGAGTGAGATGCCAGCTCCTTTCATTCAGTCAGTAGCTTCAAACATTTCTGGACGTTTTTCAATGGCAAAAATCAATGAATATTGTAAATGCACAAACAGTAATATCTCCACATTGCACGGTGCAATTCTGAAATTTTTAGCTTTTTCCTGCTAATCCTAGCATGATAAAGAAGATTCAAAGAGAGTGAGATGCCAGCTCCTTTCATTCAGTCAGTAGCTTCAAACATTTCTGGTATATGAAAAACATGTTTTTCAATGGCAAAAATCAATGAATATTGTAAATGCACAAACAGTAATATCTCCACATTGCAAGGTGCAATTCTGAAATTTTTAGCTTTTTCCTGCTAATCCTAGCATGATAAAGAAGATTCAAAGAGAGTGAGATGCCAGCTCCTTTCATTCAGTCAGTAGCTTCAAACATTTCTGGTATATGAAAAACATGTTTTTCAATGGCAAAAATCAATGAATATTGTAAATGCACAAACAGTAATATCTCCACATTGCACGGTGCAATTCTGAAATTTTTAGCTTTTTCCTGTTAATCCTAGCATGATAAAGAAGATTCAAAGAGAGTGAGATGCCAGCTCCTTTCATTCAGTCAGTAGCTTCAAACATTTCTGGTATATGAAAAACATGTTTTTCAATGGCAAAAATCAATGAATATTGTAAATGCACAAACAGTAATATCTCCACATTGCACGGTGCAATTCTGAAATTTTTTGCTTTTTCCTGTTAATCCTAGCATGATAAAGAAGATTCAAAGAGAGTGAGATGCCAGCTCCTTTCATTCAGTCAGTAGCTTCAAACATTTCTGGTATATGAAAAACATGTTTTTCAATGGCAAAAATCAATGAATATTGTAAATGCACAAACAGTAATATCTCCACATTGCACGGTGCAATTCTGAAATTTTTAGCTTTTTCCTGTTAATCCTAGCATGATAAAGAAGATTCAAAGAGAGTGAGATGCCAGCTCCTTTCATTCAGTCAGTAGCTTCAAACATTTCTGGTATATGAAAAACATGTTTTTCAATGGCAAAAATCAATGAATATTGTAAATGCACAAACAGTAATATCTCCACATTGCACGGTGCAATTCTGAAATTTTTAGCTTTTTCCTGTTAATCCTAGCATGATAAAGAAGATTCAAAGAGAGTGAGATGCCAGCTCCTTTCATTCAGTCAGTAGCTTCAAACATTTCTGGTATATGAAAAACATGTTTTTCAATGGCAAAAATCAATGAATATTGTAAATGCACAAACAGTAATATCTCCACATTGCACGGTGTAATTCTGAAATTTTTTGCTTTTTCCTGCTAATCCTAGCATGATAAAGAAGATTCAAAGAGAGTGAGATGCCAGCTCCTTTCATTCAGTCAGTAGCTTCAAACATTTCTGGACGTTTTTCAATGGCAAAAATCAATGAATATTGTAAATGCACAAACAGTAATATCTCCACATTGCACGGTGCAATTCTGAAATTTTTAGCTTTTTCCTGCTAATCCTAGCATGATAAAGAAGATTCAAAGAGAGTGAGATGCCAGCTCCTTTCATTCAGTCAGTAGCTTCAAACATTTCTGGTATATGAAAAACATGTTTTTCAATGGCAAAAATCAATGAATATTGTAAATGCACAAACAGTAATATCTCCACATTGCAAGGTGCAATTCTGAAATTTTTAGCTTTTTCCTGCTAATCCTAGCATGATAAAGAAGATTCAAAGAGAGTGAGATGCCAGCTCCTTTCATTCAGTCAGTAGCTTCAAACATTTCTGGACGTTTTTCAATGGCAAAAATCAATGAATATTGTAAATGCACAAACAGTAATATCTCCACATTGCACGGTGCAATTCTGAAATTTTTAGCTTTTTCCTGCTAATCCTAGCATGATAAAGAAGATTCAAAGAGAGTGAGATGCCAGCTCCTTTCATTCAGTCAGTAGCTTCAAACATTTCTGGTATATGAAAAACATGTTTTTCAATGGCAAAAATCAATGAATATTGTAAATGCACAAACAGTAATATCTCCACATTGCAAGGTGCAATTCTGAAATTTTTTGCTTTTTCCTGCTAATCCTAGCATGATAAAGAAGATTCAAAGAGAGTGAGATGCCAGCTCCTTTCATTCAGTCAGTAGCTTCAAACATTTCTGGACGTTTTTCAATGGCAAAAATCAATGAATATTGTAAATGCACAAACAGTAATATCTCCACATTGCACGGTGCAATTCTGAAATTTTTTGCTTTTTCCTGCTAATCCTAGCATGATAAAGAAGATTCAAAGAGAGTGAGATGCCAGCTCCTTTCATTCAGTCAGTAGCTTCAAACATTTCTGGACGTTTTTCAATGGCAAAAATCAATGAATATTGTAAATGCACAAACAGTAATATCTCCACATTGCAAGGTGCAATTCTGAAATTTTTAGCTTTTTCCTGTTAATCCTAGCATGATAAAGAAGATTCAAAGAGAGTGAGATGCCAGCTCCTTTCATTCAGTCAGTAGCTTCAAACATTTCTGGTATATGAAAAACATGTTTTTCAATGGCAAAAATCAATGAATATTGTAAATGCACAAACAGTAATATCTCCACATTGCACGGTGCAATTCTGAAATTTTTAGCTTTTTCCTGCTAATCCTAGCATGATAAAGAAGATTCAAAGAGAGTGAGATGCCAGCTCCTTTCATTCAGTCAGTAGCTTCAAACATTTCTGGACGTTTTTCAATGGCAAAAATCAATGAATATTGTAAATGCACAAACAGTAATATCTCCACATTGCACGGTGCAATTCTGAAATTTTTAGCTTTTTCCTGTTAATCCTAGCATGATAAAGAAGATTCAAAGAGAGTGAGATGCCAGCTCCTTTCATTCAGTCAGTAGCTTCAAACATTTCTGGTATATGAAAAACATGTTTTTCAATGGCAAAAATCAATGAATATTGTAAATGCACAAACAGTAATATCTCCACATTGCACGGTGCAATTCTGAAATTTTTAGCTTTTTCCTGCTAATCCTAGCATGATAAAGAAGATTCAAAGAGAGTGAGATGCCAGCTCCTTTCATTCAGTCAGTAGCTTCAAACATTTCTGGTATATGAAAAACATGTTTTTCAATGGCAAAAATCAATGAATATTGTAAATGCACAAACAGTAATATCTCCACATTGCACGGTGCAATTCTGAATTTTTTAGCTTTTTCCTGCTAATCCTAGCATGATAAAGAAGATTCAAAGAGAGTGAGATGCCAGCTCCTTTCATTCAGTCAGTAGCTTCAAACATTTCTGGTATATGAAAAACATGTTTTTCAATGGCAAAAATCAATGAATATTGTAAATGCACAAACAGTAATATCTCCACATTGCACGGTGCAATTCTGAAATTTTTAGCTTTTTCCTGTTAATCCTAGCATGATAAAGAAGATTCAAAGAGAGTGAGATGCCAGCTCCTTTCATTCAGTCAGTAGCTTCAAACATTTCTGGACGTTTTTCAATGGCAAAAATCAATGAATATTGTAAATGCACAAACAGTAATATCTCCACATTGCACGGTGCAATTCTGAAATTTTTTGCTTTTTCCTGTTAATCCTAGCATGATAAAGAAGATTCAAAGAGAGTGAGATGCCAGCTCCTTTCATTCAGTCAGTAGCTTCAAACATTTCTGGTATATGAAAAACATGTTTTTCAATGGCAAAAATCAATGAATATTGTAAATGCACAAACAGTAATATCTCCACATTGCACGGTGCAATTCTGAAATTTTTAGCTTTTTCCTGTTAATCCTAGCATGATAAAGAAGATTCAAAGAGAGTGAGATGCCAGCTCCTTTCATTCAGTCAGTAGCTTCAAACATTTCTGGTATATGAAAAACATGTTTTTCAATGGCAAAAATCAATGAATATTGTAAATGCACAAACTGTAATATCTCCACATTGCAAGGTGCAATTCTGAAATTTTTTGCTTTTTCCTGTTAATCCTAGCATGATAAAGAAGATTCAAAGAGAGTGAGATGCCAGCTCCTTTCATTCAGTCAGTAGCTTAAAACATTTCTGGTATATGAAAAACATGTTTTTCAATGGCAAAAATCAATGAATATTGTAAATGCACAAACAGTAATATCTCCACATTGCACGGTGCAATTCTGAAATTTTTAGCTTTTTCCTGCTAATCCTAGCATGATAAACAAGATTCAAAGAGAGTGAGATGCCAGCTCCTTTCATTCAGTCAGTAGCTTCAAACATTTCTGGACGTTTTTCAATGGCAAAAATCAATGAATATTGTAAATGCACAAACAGTAATATCTCCACATTGCAAGGTGCAATTCTGAAATTTTTTGCTTTTTCCTGTTAATCCTAGCATGATAAAGAAGATTCAAAGAGAGTGAGATGCCAGCTCCTTTCATTCAGTCAGTAGCTTCAAACATTTCTGGTATATGAAAAACATGTTTTTCAATGGCAAAAATCAATGAATATTGTAAATGCACAAACAGTAATATCTCCACATTGCAAGGTGCAATTCTGAAATTTTTTGCTTTTTCCTGCTAATCCTAGCATGATAAAGAAGATTCAAAGAGAGTGAGATGCCAGCTCCTTTCATTCAGTCAGTAGCTTCAAACATTTCTTGACGTTTTTCAATGGCAAAAATCAATGAATATTGTAAATGCACAAACAGTAATATCTCCACATTGCAAGGTGCAATTCTGAAATTTTTAGCTTTTTCCTGTTAATCCTAGCATGATAAAGAAGATTCAAAGAGAGTGAGATGCCAGCTCCTTTCATTCAGTCAGTAGCTTCAAACATTTCTGGTATATGAAAAACATGTTTTTCAATGGCAAAAATCAATGAATATTGTAAATGCACAAACAGTAATATCTCCACATTGCACTGTGCAATTCTGAAATTTTTAGCTTTTTCCTGTTAATCCTAGCATGATAAAGAAGATTCAAAGAGAGTGAGATGCCAGCTCCTTTCATTCAGTCAGTAGCTTCAAACATTTCTGGTATATGAAAAACATGTTTTTCAATGGCAAAAATCAATGAATATTGTAAATGCACAAACAGTAATATCTCCACATTGCAAGGTGCAATTCTGAAATTTTTAGCTTTTTCCTGTTAATCCTAGCATGATAAAGAAGATTCAAAGAGAGTGAGATGCCAGCTCCTTTCATTCAGTCAGTAGCTTCAAACATTTCTGGTATATGAAAAACATGTTTTTCAATGGCAAAAATCAATGAATATTGTAAATGCACAAACAGTAATATCTCCACATTGCACGGTGCAATTCTGAATTTTTTAGCTTTTTCCTGTTAATCCTAGCATGATAAAGAAGATTCAAAGAGAGTGAGATGCCAGCTCCTTTCATTCAGTCAGTAGCTTCAAACATTTCTGGTATATGAAAAACATGTTTTTCAATGGCAAAAATCAATGAATATTGTAAATGCACAAACAGTAATATCTCCACATTGCAAGGTGCAATTCTGAAATTTTTTGCTTTTTCCTGCTAATCCTAGCATGATAAAGAAGATTCAAAGAGAGTGAGATGCCAGCTCCTTTCATTCAGTCAGTAGCTTCAAACATTTCTGGTATATGAAAAACATGTTTTTCAATGGCAAAAATCAATGAATATTGTAAATGCACAAACAGTAATATCTCCACATTGCACGGTGCAATTCTGAAATTTTTTGCTTTTTCCTGCTAATCCTAGCATGATAAAGAAGATTCAAAGAGAGTGAGATGCCAGCTCCTTTCATTCAGTCAGTAGCTTCAAACATTTCTGGTATATGAAAAACATGTTTTTCAATGGCAAAAATCAATGAATATTGTAAATGCACAAACAGTAATATCTCCACATTGCACGGTGCAATTCTGAAATTTTTAGCTTTTTCCTGTTAATCCTAGCATGATAAAGAAGATTCAAAGAGAGTGAGATGCCAGCTCCTTTCATTCAGTCAGTAGCTTCAAACATTTCTGGTATATGAAAAACATGTTTTTCAATGGCAAAAATCAATGAATATTGTAAATGCACAAACAGTAATATCTCCACATTGCAAGGTGCAATTCTGAAATTTTTTGCTTTTTCCTGCTAATCCTAGCATGATAAAGAAGATTCAAAGAGAGTGAGATGCCAGCTCCTTTCATTCAGTCAGTAGCTTCAAACATTTCTGGACGTTTTTCAATGGCAAAAATCAATGAATATTGTAAATGCACAAACAGTAATATCTCCACATTGCACGGTGCAATTCTGAAATTTTTAGCTTTTTCCTGTTAATCCTAGCATGATAAAGAAGATTCAAAGAGAGTGAGATGCCAGCTCCTTTCATTCAGTCAGTAGCTTCAAACATTTCTGGTATATGAAAAACATGTTTTTCAATGGCAAAAATCAATGAATATTGTAAATGCACAAACAGTAATATCTCCACATTGCAAGGTGCAATTCTGAAATTTTTAGCTTTTTCCTGTTAATCCTAGCATGATAAAGAAGATTCAAAGAGAGTGAGATGCCAGCTCCTTTCATTCAGTCAGTAGCTTCAAACATTTCTGGTATATGAAAAACATGTTTTTCAATGGCAAAAATCAATGAATATTGTAAATGCACAAACAGTAATATCTCCACATTGCACGGTGCAATTCTGAAATTTTTTGCTTTTTCCTGCTAATCCTAGCATGATAAAGAAGATTCAAAGAGAGTGAGATGCCAGCTCCTTTCATTCAGTCAGTAGCTTCAAACATTTCTGGACGTTTTTCAATGGCAAAAATCAATGAATATTGTAAATGCACAAACAGTAATATCTCCACATTGCACGGTGCAATTCTGAAATTTTTAGCTTTTTCCTGTTAATCCTAGCATGATAAAGAAGATTCAAAGAGAGTGAGATGCCAGCTCCTTTCATTCAGTCAGTAGCTTCAAACATTTCTGGTATATGAAAAACATGTTTTTCAATGGCAAAAATCAATGAATATTGTAAATGCACAAACAGTAATATCTCCACATTGCACGGTGCAATTCTGAAATTTTTAGCTTTTTCCTGTTAATCCTAGCATGATAAAGAAGATTCAAAGAGAGTGAGATGCCAGCTCCTTTCATTCAGTCAGTAGCTTCAAACATTTCTGGTATATGAAAAACATGTTTTTCAATGGCAAAAATCAATGAATATTGTAAATGCACAAACAGTAATATCTCCACATTGCACGGTGCAATTCTGAAATTTTTTGCTTTTTCCTGCTAATCCTAGCATGATAAAGAAGATTCAAAGAGAGTGAGATGCCAGCTCCTTTCATTCAGTCAGTAGCTTCAAACATTTCTGGACGTTTTTCAATGGCAAAAATCAATGAATATTGTAAATGCACAAACAGTAATATCTCCACATTGCACGGTGCAATTCTGAAATTTTTTGCTTTTTCCTGTTAATCCTAGCATGATAAAGAAGATTCAAAGAGAGTGAGATGCCAGCTCCTTTCATTCAGTCAGTAGCTTCAAACATTTCTGGTATATGAAAAACATGTTTTTCAATGGCAAAAATCAATGAATATTGTAAATGCACAAACAGTAATATCTCCACATTGCAAGGTGCAATTCTGAAATTTTTAGCTTTTTCCTGTTAATCCTAGCATGATAAAGAAGATTCAAAGAGAGTGAGATGCCAGCTCCTTTCATTCAGTCAGTAGCTTCAAACATTTCTGGTATATGAAAAACATGTTTTTCAATGGCAAAAATCAATGAATATTGTAAATGCACAAACAGTAATATCTCCACATTGCACGGTGCAATTCTGAAATTTTTTGCTTTTTCCTGCTAATCCTAGCATGATAAAGAAGATTCAAAGAGAGTGAGATGCCAGCTCCTTTCATTCAGTCAGTAGCTTCAAACATTTCTGGTATATGAAAAACATGTTTTTCAATGGCAAAAATCAATGAATATTGTAAATGCACAAACAGTAATATCTCCACATTGCAAGGTGCAATTCTGAAATTTTTAGCTTTTTCCTGTTAATCCTAGCATGATAAAGAAGATTCAAAGAGAGTGAGATGCCAGCTCCTTTCATTCAGTCAGTAGCTTCAAACATTTCTGGTATATGAAAAACATGTTTTTCAATGGCAAAAATCAATGAATATTGTAAATGCACAAACAGTAATATCTCCACATTGCACGGTGCAATTCTGAAATTTTTTGCTTTTTCCTGTTAATCCTAGCATGATAAAGAAGATTCAAAGAGAGTGAGATGCCAGCTCCTTTCATTCAGTCAGTAGCTTCAAACATTTCTGGTATATGAAAAACATGTTTTTCAATGGCAAAAATCAATGAATATTGTAAATGCACAAACAGTAATATCTCCACATTGCAAGGTGCAATTCTGAAATTTTTAGCTTTTTCCTGTTAATCCTAGCATGATAAAGAAGATTCAAAGAGAGTGAGATGCCAGCTCCTTTCATTCAGTCAGTAGCTTCAAACATTTCTGGTATATGAAAAACATGTTTTTCAATGGCAAAAATCAATGAATATTGTAAATGCACAAACAGTAATATCTCCACATTGCACGGTGCAATTCTGAAATTTTTTGCTTTTTCCTGCTAATCCTAGCATGATAAAGAAGATTCAAAGAGAGTGAGATGCCAGCTCCTTTCATTCAGTCAGTAGCTTCAAACATTTCTGGTATATGAAAAACATGTTTTTCAATGGCAAAAATCAATGAATATTGTAAATGCACAAACAGTAATATCTCCACATTGCAAGGTGCAATTCTGAAATTTTTAGCTTTTTCCTGTTAATCCTAGCATGATAAAGAAGATTCAAAGAGAGTGAGATGCCAGCTCCTTTCATTCAGTCAGTAGCTTCAAACATTTCTGGTATATGAAAAACATGTTTTTCAATGGCAAAAATCAATGAATATTGTAAATGCACAAACAGTAATATCTCCACATTGCACGGTGCAATTCTGAAATTTTTAGCTTTTTCCTGTTAATCCTAGCATGATAAAGAAGATTCAAAGAGAGTGAGATGCCAGCTCCTTTCATTCAGTCAGTAGCTTCAAACATTTCTGGACGTTTTTCAATGGCAAAAATCAATGAATATTGTAAATGCACAAACAGTAATATCTCCACATTGCAAGGTGCAATTCTGAAATTTTTAGCTTTTTCCTGTTAATCCTAGCATGATAAAGAAGATTCAAAGAGAGTGAGATGCCAGCTCCTTTCATTCAGTCAGTAGCTTCAAACATTTCTGGTATATGAAAAACATGTTTTTCAATGGCAAAAATCAATGAATATTGTAAATGCACAAACAGTAATATCTCCACATTGCAAGGTGCAATTCTGAAATTTTTTGCTTTTTCCTGCTAATCCTAGCATGATAAAGAAGATTCAAAGAGAGTGAGATGCCAGCTCCTTTCATTCAGTCAGTAGCTTCAAACATTTCTGGTATATGAAAAACATGTTTTTCAATGGCAAAAATCAATGAATATTGTAAATGCACAAACAGTAATATCTCCACATTGCACGGTGCAATTCTGAAATTTTTTGCTTTTTCCTGCTAATCCTAGCATGATAAAGAAGATTCAAAGAGAGTGAGATGCCAGCTCCTTTCATTCAGTCAGTAGCTTCAAACATTTCTGGACGTTTTTCAATGGCAAAAATCAATGAATATTGTAAATGCACAAACAGTAATATCTCCACATTGCAAGGTGCAATTCTGAAATTTTTAGCTTTTTCCTGCTAATCCTAGCATGATAAAGAAGATTCAAAGAGAGTGAGATGCCAGCTCCTTTCATTCAGTCAGTAGCTTCAAACATTTCTGGTATATGAAAAACATGTTTTTCAATGGCAAAAATCAATGAATATTGTAAATGCACAAACAGTAATATCTCCACATTGCAAGGTGCAATTCTGAAATTTTTAGCTTTTTCCTGTTAATCCTAGCATGATAAAGAAGATTCAAAGAGAGTGAGATGCCAGCTCCTTTCATTCAGTCAGTAGCTTCAAACATTTCTGGTATATGAAAAACATGTTTTTCAATGGCAAAAATCAATGAATATTGTAAATGCACAAACAGTAATATCTCCACATTGCACGGTGCAATTCTGAAATTTTTTGCTTTTTCCTGTTAATCCTAGCATGATAAAGAAGATTCAAAGAGAGTGAGATGCCAGCTCCTTTCATTCAGTCAGTAGCTTCAAACATTTCTGGTATATGAAAAACATGTTTTTCAATGGCAAAAATCAATGAATATTGTAAATGCACAAACAGTAATATCTCCACATTGCAAGGTGCAATTCTGAAATTTTTAGCTTTTTCCTGCTAATCCTAGCATGATAAAGAAGATTCAAAGAGAGTGAGATGCCAGCTCCTTTCATTCAGTCAGTAGCTTCAAACATTTCTGGTATATGAAAAACATGTTTTTCAATGGCAAAAATCAATGAATATTGTAAATGCACAAACAGTAATATCTCCACATTGCAAGGTGCAATTCTGAAATTTTTTGCTTTTTCCTGCTAATCCTAGCATGATAAAGAAGATTCAAAGAGAGTGAGATGCCAGCTCCTTTCATTCAGTCAGTAGCTTCAAACATTTCTGGTATATGAAAAACATGTTTTTCAATGGCAAAAATCAATGAATATTGTAAATGCACAAACAGTAATATCTCCACATTGCACGGTGCAATTCTGAAATTTTTAGCTTTTTCCTGTTAATCCTAGCATGATAAAGAAGATTCAAAGAGAGTGAGATGCCAGCTCCTTTCATTCAGTCAGTAGCTTCAAACATTTCTGGTATATGAAAAACATGTTTTTCAATGGCAAAAATCAATGAATATTGTAAATGCACAAACAGTAATATCTCCACATTGCTCGGTGCAATTCTGAAATTTTTTGCTTTTTCCTGCTAATCCTAGCATGATAAAGAAGATTCAAAGAGAGTGAGATGCCAGCTCCTTTCATTCAGTCAGTAGCTTCAAACATTTCTGGACGTTTTTCAATGGCAAAAATCAATGAATATTGTAAATGCACAAACAGTAATATCTCCACATTGCACGGTGCAATTCTGAAATTTTTTGCTTTTTCCTGTTAATCCTAGCATGATAAAGAAGATTCAAAGAGAGTGAGATGCCAGCTCCTTTCATTCAGTCAGTAGCTTCAAACATTTCTGGTATATGAAAAACATGTTTTTCAATGGCAAAAATCAATGAATATTGTAAATGCACAAACAGTAATATCTCCACATTGCAAGGTGCAATTCTGAAATTTTTAGCTTTTTCCTGTTAATCCTAGCATGATAAAGAAGATTCAAAGAGAGTGAGATGCCAGCTCCTTTCATTCAGTCAGTAGCTTCAAACATTTCTGGTATATGAAAAACATGTTTTTCAATGGCAAAAATCAATGAATATTGTAAATGCACAAACAGTAATATCTCCACATTGCACGGTGCAATTCTGAAATTTTTAGCTTTTTCCTGTTAATCCTAGCATGATAAAGAAGATTCAAAGAGAGTGAGATGCCAGCTCCTTTCATTCAGTCAGTAGCTTCAAACATTTCTGGACGTTTTTCAATGGCAAAAATCAATGAATATTGTAAATGCACAAACAGTAATATCTCCACATTGCAAGGTGCAATTCTGAAATTTTTAGCTTTTTCCTGTTAATCCTAGCATGATAAAGAAGATTCAAAGAGAGTGAGATGCCAGCTCCTTTCATTCAGTCAGTAGCTTCAAACATTTCTGGTATATGAAAAACATGTTTTTCAATGGCAAAAATCAATGAATATTGTAAATGCACAAACAGTAATATCTCCACATTGCAAGGTGCAATTCTGAAATTTTTTGCTTTTTCCTGCTAATCCTAGCATGATAAAGAAGATTCAAAGAGAGTGAGATGCCAGCTCCTTTCATTCAGTCAGTAGCTTCAAACATTTCTGGTATATGAAAAACATGTTTTTCAATGGCAAAAATCAATGAATATTGTAAATGCACAAACAGTAATATCTCCACATTGCACGGTGCAATTCTGAAATTTTTTGCTTTTTCCTGCTAATCCTAGCATGATAAAGAAGATTCAAAGAGAGTGAGATGCCAGCTCCTTTCATTCAGTCAGTAGCTTCAAACATTTCTGGACGTTTTTCAATGGCAAAAATCAATGAATATTGTAAATGCACAAACAGTAATATCTCCACATTGCAAGGTGCAATTCTGAAATTTTTAGCTTTTTCCTGCTAATCCTAGCATGATAAAGAAGATTCAAAGAGAGTGAGATGCCAGCTCCTTTCATTCAGTCAGTAGCTTCAAACATTTCTGGTATATGAAAAACATGTTTTTCAATGGCAAAAATCAATGAATATTGTAAATGCACAAACAGTAATATCTCCACATTGCAAGGTGCAATTCTGAAATTTTTAGCTTTTTCCTGTTAATCCTAGCATGATAAAGAAGATTCAAAGAGAGTGAGATGCCAGCTCCTTTCATTCAGTCAGTAGCTTCAAACATTTCTGGTATATGAAAAACATGTTTTTCAATGGCAAAAATCAATGAATATTGTAAATGCACAAACAGTAATATCTCCACATTGCACGGTGCAATTCTGAAATTTTTTGCTTTTTCCTGTTAATCCTAGCATGATAAAGAAGATTCAAAGAGAGTGAGATGCCAGCTCCTTTCATTCAGTCAGTAGCTTCAAACATTTCTGGTATATGAAAAACATGTTTTTCAATGGCAAAAATCAATGAATATTGTAAATGCACAAACAGTAATATCTCCACATTGCAAGGTGCAATTCTGAAATTTTTAGCTTTTTCCTGCTAATCCTAGCATGATAAAGAAGATTCAAAGAGAGTGAGATGCCAGCTCCTTTCATTCAGTCAGTAGCTTCAAACATTTCTGGTATATGAAAAACATGTTTTTCAATGGCAAAAATCAATGAATATTGTAAATGCACAAACAGTAATATCTCCACATTGCAAGGTGCAATTCTGAAATTTTTTGCTTTTTCCTGCTAATCCTAGCATGATAAAGAAGATTCAAAGTGAGTGAGATGCCAGCTCCTTTCATTCAGTCAGTAGCTTCAAACATTTCTGGTATATGAAAAACATGTTTTTCAATGGCAAAAATCAATGAATATTGTAAATGCACAAACAGTAATATCTCCACATTGCACGGTGCAATTCTGAAATTTTTAGCTTTTTCCTGTTAATCCTAGCATGATAAAGAAGATTCAAAGAGAGTGAGATGCCAGCTCCTTTCATTCAGTCAGTAGCTTCAAACATTTCTGGTATATGAAAAACATGTTTTTCAATGGCAAAAATCAATGAATATTGTAAATACACAAACAGTAATATCTCCACATTGCTCGGTGCAATTCTGAAATTTTTTGCTTTTTCCTGCTAATCCTAGCATGATAAAGAAGATTCAAAGAGAGTGAGATGCCAGCTCCTTTCATTCAGTCAGTAGCTTCAAACATTTCTGGACGTTTTTCAATGGCAAAAATCAATGAATATTGTAAATGCACAAACAGTAATATCTCCACATTGCACGGTGCAATTCTGAAATTTTTTGCTTTTTCCTGTTAATCCTAGCATGATAAAGAAGATTCAAAGAGAGTGAGATGCCAGCTCCTTTCATTCAGTCAGTAGCTTCAAACATTTCTGGTATATGAAAAACATGTTTTTCAATGGCAAAAATCAATGAATATTGTAAATGCACAAACAGTAATATCTCCACATTGCAAGGTGCAATTCTGAAATTTTTAGCTTTTTCCTGCTAATCCTAGCATGATAAAGAAGATTCAAAGAGAGTGAGATGCCAGCTCCTTTCATTCAGTCAGTAGCTTCAAACATTTCTGGTATATGAAAAACATGTTTTTCAATGGCAAAAATCAATGAATATTGTAAATGCACAAACAGTAATATCTCCACATTGCAAGGTGCAATTCTGAAATTTTTTGCTTTTTCCTGTTAATCCTAGCATGATAAAGAAGATTCAAAGAGAGTGAGATGCCAGCTCCTTTCATTCAGTCAGTAGCTTCAAACATTTCTGGTATATGAAAAACATGTTTTTCAATGGCAAAAATCAATGAATATTGTAAATGCACAAACAGTAATATCTCCACATTGCACGGTGCAATTCTGAAATTTTTTGCTTTTTCCTGCTAATCCTAGCATGATAAAGAAGATTCAAAGAGAGTGAGATGCCAGCTCCTTTCATTCAGTCAGTAGCTTCAAACATTTCTGGACGTTTTTCAATGGCAAAAATCAATGAATATTGTAAATGCACAAACAGTAATATCTCCACATTGCAAGGTGCAATTCTGAAATTTTTAGCTTTTTCCTGTTAATCCTAGCATGATAAAGAAGATTCAAAGAGAGTGAGATGCCAGCTCCTTTCATTCAGTCAGTAGCTTCAAACATTTCTGGTATATGAAAAACATGTTTTTCAATGGCAAAAATCAATGAATATTGTAAATGCACAAACAGTAATATCTCCACATTGCACGGTGCAATTCTGAAATTTTTAGCTTTTTCCTGTTAATCCTAGCATGATAAAGAAGATTCAAAGAGAGTGAGATGCCAGCTCCTTTCATTCAGTCAGTAGCTTCAAACATTTCTGGTATATGAAAAACATGTTTTTCAATGGCAAAAATCAATGAATATTGTAAATGCACAAACAGTAATATCTCCACATTGCACTGTGCAATTCTGAAATTTTTAGCTTTTTCCTGTTAATCCTAGCATGATAAAGAAGATTCAAAGAGAGTGAGATGCCAGCTCCTTTCATTCAGTCAGTAGCTTCAAACATTTCTGGTATATGAAAAACATGTTTTTCAATGGCAAAAATCAATGAATATTGTAAATGCACAAACAGTAATATCTCCACATTGCAAGGTGCAATTCTGAAATTTTTAGCTTTTTCCTGTTAATCCTAGCATGATAAAGAAGATTCAAAGAGAGTGAGATGCCAGCTCCTTTCATTCAGTCAGTAGCTTCAAACATTTCTGGTATATGAAAAACATGTTTTTCAATGGCAAAAATCAATGAATATTGTAAATGCACAAACAGTAATATCTCCACATTGCACGGTGCAATTCTGAAATTTTTTGCTTTTTCCTGTTAATCCTAGCATGATAAAGAAGATTCAAAGAGAGTGAGATGCCAGCTCCTTTCATTCAGTCAGTAGCTTCAAACATTTCTGGTATATGAAAAACATGTTTTTCAATGGCAAAAATCAATGAATATTGTAAATGCACAAACAGTAATATCTCCACATTGCAAGGTGCAATTCTGAAATTTTTAGCTTTTTCCTGTTAATCCTAGCATGATAAAGAAGATTCAAAGAGAGTGAGATGCCAGCTCCTTTCATTCAGTCAGTAGCTTCAAACATTTCTGGTATATGAAAAACATGTTTTTCAATGGCAAAAATCAATGAATATTGTAAATGCACAAACAGTAATATCTCCACATTGCAAGGTGCAATTCTGAAATTTTTAGCTTTTTCCTGTTAATCCTAGCATGATAAAGAAGATTCAAAGAGAGTGAGATGCCAGCTCCTTTCATTCAGTCAGTAGCTTCAAACATTTCTGGACGTTTTTCAATGGCAAAAATCAATGAATATTGTAAATGCACAAACAGTAATATCTCCACATTGCAAGGTGCAATTCTGAAATTTTTAGCTTTTTCCTGCTAATCCTAGCATGATAAAGAAGATTCAAAGAGAGTGAGATGCCAGCTCCTTTCATTCAGTCAGTAGCTTCAAACATTTCTGGTATATGAAAAACATGTTTTTCAATGGCAAAAATCAATGAATATTGTAAATGCACAAACAGTAATATCTCCACATTGCACGGTGCAATTCTGAAATTTTTAGCTTTTTCCTGTTAATCCTAGCATGATAAAGAAGATTCAAAGAGAGTGAGATGCCAGCTCCTTTCATTCAGTCAGTAGCTTCAAACATTTCTGGTATATGAAAAACATGTTTTTCAATGGCAAAAATCAATGAATATTGTAAATGCACAAACAGTAATATCTCCACATTGCAAGGTGCAATTCTGAAATTTTTTGCTTTTTCCTGTTAATCCTAGCATGATAAAGAAGATTCAAAGAGAGTGAGATGCCAGCTCCTTTCATTCAGTCAGTAGCTTCAAACATTTCTGGTATATGAAAAACATGTTTTTCAATGGCAAAAATCAATGAATATTGTAAATGCACAAACAGTAATATCTCCACATTGCAAGGTGCAATTCTGAAATTTTTAGCTTTTTCCTGTTAATCCTAGCATGATAAAGAAGATTCAAAGAGAGTGAGATGCCAGCTCCTTTCATTCAGTCAGTAGCTTCAAACATTTCTGGACGTTTTTCAATGGCAAAAATCAATGAATATTGTAAATGCACAAACAGTAATATCTCCACATTGCAAGGTGCAATTCTGAAATTTTTTGCTTTTTCCTGCTAATCCTAGCATGATAAAGAAGATTCAAAGAGAGTGAGATGCCAGCTCCTTTCATTCAGTCAGTAGCTTCAAACATTTCTGGTATATGAAAAACATGTTTTTCAATGGCAAAAATCAATGAATATTGTAAATGCACAAACAGTAATATCTCCACATTGCACGGTGCAATTCTGAAATTTTTAGCTTTTTCCTGTTAATCCTAGCATGATAAAGAAGATTCAAAGAGAGTGAGATGCCAGCTCCTTTCATTCAGTCAGTAGCTTCAAACATTTCTGGTATATGAAAAACATGTTTTTCAATGGCAAAAATCAATGAATATTGTAAATGCACAAACAGTAATATCTCCACATTGCACGGTGCAATTCTGAAATTTTTTGCTTTTTCCTGCTAATCCTAGCATGATAAAGAAGATTCAAAGAGAGTGAGATGCCAGCTCCTTTCATTCAGTCAGTAGCTTCAAACATTTCTGGTATATGAAAAACATGTTTTTCAATGGCAAAAATCAATGAATATTGTAAATGCACAAACAGTAATATCTCCACATTGCACGGTGCAATTCTGAAATTTTTTGCTTTTTCCTGCTAATCCTAGCATGATAAAGAAGATTCAAAGAGAGTGAGATGCCAGCTCCTTTCATTCAGTCAGTAGCTTCAAACATTTCTGGACGTTTTTCAATGGCAAAAATCAATGAATATTGTAAATGCACAAACAGTAATATCTCCACATTGCACGGTGCAATTCTGAAATTTTTAGCTTTTTCCTGTTAATCCTAGCATGATAAAGAAGATTCAAAGAGAGTGAGATGCCAGCTCCTTTCATTCAGTCAGTAGCTTCAAACATTTCTGCTATATGAAAAACATGTTTTTCAATGGCAAAAATCAATGAATATTGTAAATGCACAAACAGTAATATCTCCACATTGCACGGTGCAATTCTGAAATTTTTTGCTTTTTCCTGCTAATCCTAGCATGATAAAGAAGATTCAAAGAGAGTGAGATGCCAGCTCCTTTCATTCAGTCAGTAGCTTCAAACATTTCTGGTATATGAAAAACATGTTTTTCAATGGCAAAAATCAATGAATATTGTAAATGCACAAACAGTAATATCTCCACATTGCAAGGTGCAATTCTGAAATTTTTAGCTTTTTCCTGTTAATCCTAGCATGATAAAGAAGATTCAAAGAGAGTGAGATGCCAGCTCCTTTCATTCAGTCAGTAGCTTCAAACATTTCTGGTATATGAAAAACATGTTTTTCAATGGCAAAAATCAATGAATATTGTAAATGCACAAACAGTAATATCTCCACATTGCACGGTGCAATTCTGAAATTTTTAGCTTTTTCCTGTTAATCCTAGCATGATAAAGAAGATTCAAAGAGAGTGAGATGCCAGCTCCTTTCATTCAGTCAGTAGCTTCAAACATTTCTGGACGTTTTTCAATGGCAAAAATCAATGAATATTGTAAATGCACAAACAGTAATATCTCCACATTGCACGGTGCAATTCTGAAATTTTTAGCTTTTTCCTGTTAATCCTAGCATGATAAAGAAGATTCAAAGAGAGTGAGATGCCAGCTCCTTTTATTCAGTCAGTAGCTTCAAACATTTCTGGTATATGAAAAACATGTTTTTCAATGGCAAAAATCAATGAATATTGTAAATGCACAAACAGTAATATCTCCACATTGCAAGGTGCAATTCTGAAATTTTTTGCTTTTTCCTGTTAATCCTAGCATGGTAAAGAAGATTCAAAGAGAGTGAGATGCCAGCTCCTTTCATTCAGTCAGTAGCTTCAAACATTTCTGGTATATGAAAAACATGTTTTTCAATGGCAAAAATCAATGAATATTGTAAATGCACAAACAGTAATATCTCCACATTGCACGGTGCAATTCTGAAATTTTTAGCTTTTTCCTGTTAATCCTAGCATGATAAAGAAGATTCAAAGAGAGTGAGATGCCAGCTCCTTTCATTCAGTCAGTAGCTTCAAACATTTCTGGACGTTTTTCAATGGCAAAAATCAATGAATATTGTAAATGCACAAACAGTAATATCTCCACATTGCACGGTGCAATTCTGAAATTTTTAGCTTTTTCCTGTTAATCCTAGCATGATAAAGAAGATTCAAAGAGAGTGAGATGCCAGCTCCTTTCATTCAGTCAGTAGCTTCAAACATTTCTGGTATATGAAAAACATGTTTTTCAATGGCAAAAATCAATGAATATTGTAAATGCACAAACAGTAATATCTCCACATTGCACGGTGCAATTCTGAAATTTTTTGCTTTTTCCTGCTAATCCTAGCATGATAAAGAAGATTCAAAGAGAGTGAGATGCCAGCTCCTTTCATTCAGTCAGTAGCTTCAAACATTTCTGGTATATGAAAAACATGTTTTTCAATGGCAAAAATCAATGAATATTGTAAATGCACAAACAGTAATATCTCCACATTGCAAGGTGCAATTCTGAAATTTTTAGCTTTTTCCTGTTAATCCTAGCATGATAAAGAAGATTCAAAGAGAGTGAGATGCCAGCTCCTTTCATTCAGTCAGTAGCTTCAAACATTTCTGGACGTTTTTCAATGGCAAAAATCAATGAATATTGTAAATGCACAAACAGTAATATCTCCACATTGCAAGGTGCAATTCTGAAATTTTTTGCTTTTTCCTGCTAATCCTAGCATGATAAAGAAGATTCAAAGAGAGTGAGATGCCAGCTCCTTTCATTCAGTCAGTAGCTTCAAACATTTCTGGTATATGAAAAACATGTTTTTCAATGGCAAAAATCAATGAATATTGTAAATGCACAAACAGTAATATCTCCACATTGCACGGTGCAATTCTGAAATTTTTAGCTTTTTCCTGTTAATCCTAGCATGATAAAGAAGATTCAAAGAGAGTGAGATGCCAGCTCCTTTCATTCAGTCAGTAGCTTCAAACATTTCTGGTATATGAAAAACATGTTTTTCAATGGCAAAAATCAATGAATATTGTAAATGCACAAACAGTAATATCTCCACATTGCAAGGTGCAATTCTGAAATTTTTTGCTTTTTCCTGCTAATCCTAGCATGATAAAGAAGATTCAAAGAGAGTGAGATGCCAGCTCCTTTCATTCAGTCAGTAGCTTCAAACATTTCTGGACGTTTTTCAATGGCAAAAATCAATGAATATTGTAAATGCACAAACAGTAATATCTCCACATTGCACGGTGCAATTCTGAAATTTTTAGCTTTTTCCTGTTAATCCTAGCATGATAAAGAAGATTCAAAGAGAGTGAGATGCCAGCTCCTTTCATTCAGTCAGTAGCTTCAAACATTTCTGGTATATGAAAAACATGTTTTTCAATGGCAAAAATCAATGAATATTGTAAATGCACAAACAGTAATATCTCCACATTGCATGGTGCAATTCTGAAATTTTTTGCTTTTTCCTGCTAATCCTAGCATGATAAAGAAGATTCAAAGAGAGTGAGATGCCAGCTCCTTTCATTCAGTCAGTAGCTTCAAACATTTCTGGACGTTTTTCAATGGCAAAAATCAATGAATATTGTAAATGCACAAACAGTAATATCTCCACATTGCAAGGTGCAATTCTGAAATTTTTTGCTTTTTCCTGCTAATCCTAGCATGATAAAGAAGATTCAAAGAGAGTGAGATGCCAGCTCCTTTCATTCAGTCAGTAGCTTCAAACATTTCTGGTATATGAAAAACATGTTTTTCAATGGCAAAAATCAATGAATATTGTAAATGCACAAACAGTAATATCTCCACATTGCAAGGTGCAATTCTGAAATTTTTAGCTTTTTCCTGCTAATCCTAGCATGATAAAGAAGATTCAAAGAGAGTGAGATGCCAGCTCCTTTCATTCAGTCAGTAGCTTCAAACATTTCTGGACGTTTTTCAATGGCAAAAATCAATGAATATTGTAAATGCACAAACAGTAATATCTCCACATTGCACGGTGCAATTCTGAAATTTTTAGCTTTTTCCTGTTAATCCTAGCATGATAAAGAAGATTCAAAGAGAGTGAGATGCCAGCTCCTTTCATTCAGTCAGTAGCTTCAAACATTTCTGGTATATGAAAAACATGTTTTTCAATGGCAAAAATCAATGAATATTGTAAATGCACAAACAGTAATATCTCCACATTGCAAGGTGCAATTCTGAAATTTTTTGCTTTTTCCTGTTAATCCTAGCATGATAAAGAAGATTCAAAGAGAGTGAGATGCCAGCTCCTTTCATTCAGTCAGTAGCTTCAAACATTTCTGGTATATGAAAAACATGTTTTTCAATGGCAAAAATCAATGAATATTGTAATTGCACAAACAGTAATATCTCCACATTGCACGGTGCAATTCTGAAATTTTTAGCTTTTTCCTGTTAATCCTAGCATGATAAAGAAGATTCAAAGAGAGTGAGATGCCAGCTCCTTTCATTCAGTCAGTAGCTTCAAACATTTCTGGTATATGAAAAACATGTTTTTCAATGGCAAAAATCAATGAATATTGTAAATGCACAAACAGTAATATCTCCACATTGCAAGGTGCAATTCTGAAATTTTTTGCTTTTTCCTGCTAATCCTAGCATGATAAAGAAGATTCAAAGAGAGTGAGATGCCAGCTCCTTTCATTCAGTCAGTAGCTTCAAACATTTCTGGTATATGAAAAACATGTTTTTCAATGGCAAAAATCAATGAATATTGTAAATGCACAAACAGTAATATCTCCACATTGCACGGTGCAATTCTGAAATTTTTTGTTTTTTCCTGCTAATCCTAGCATGATAAAGAAGATTCAAAGAGAGTGAGATGCCAGCTCCTTTCATTCAGTCAGTAGCTTCAAACATTTCTGGACGTTTTTCAATGGCAAAAATCAATGAATATTGTAAATGCACAAACAGTAATATCTCCACATTGCACGGTGCAATTCTCAAATTTTTAGCTTTTTCCTGTTAATCCTAGCATGATAAAGAAGATTCAAAGAGAGTGAGATGCCAGCTCCTTTCATTCAGTCAGTAGCTTCAAACATTTCTGGTATATGAAAAACATGTTTTTCAATGGCAAAAATCAATGAATATTGTAAATGCACAAACAGTAATATCTCCACATTGCACGGTGCAATTCTGAAATTTTTAGCTTTTTCCTGTTAATCCTAGCATGATAAAGAAGATTCAAAGAGAGTGAGATGCCAGCTCCTTTCATTCAGTCAGTAGCTTCAAACATTTCTGGTATATGAAAAACATGTTTTTCAATGGCAAAAATCAATGAATATTGTAAATGCACAAACAGTAATATCTCCACATTGCAAGGTGCAATTCTGAAATTTTTTGCTTTTTCCTGCTAATCCTAGCATGATAAAGAAGATTCAAAGAGAGTGAGATGCCAGCTCCTTTCATTCAGTCAGTAGCTTCAAACATTTCTGGACGTTTTTCAATGGCAAAAATCAATGAATATTGTAAATGCACAAACAGTAATATCTCCACATTGCACGGTGCAATTCTGAAATTTTTAGCTTTTTCCTGTTAATCCTAGCATGATAAAGAAGATTCAAAGAGAGTGAGATGCCAGCTCCTTTCATTCAGTCAGTAGCTTCAAACATTTCTGGTATATGAAAAACATGTTTTTCAATGGCAAAAATCAATGAATATTGTAAATGCACAAACAGTAATATCTCCACATTGCACGGTGCAATTCTGAAATTTTTTGCTTTTTCCTGCTAATCCTAGCATGATAAAGAAGATTCAAAGAGAGTGAGATGCCAGCTCCTTTCATTCAGTCAGTAGCTTCAAACATTTCTGGACGTTTTTCAATGGCAAAAATCAATGAATATTGTAAATGCACAAACAGTAATATCTCCACATTGCAAGGTGCAATTCTGAAATTTTTTGCTTTTTCCTGCTAATCCTAGCATGATAAAGAAGATTCAAAGAGAGTGAGATGCCAGCTCCTTTCATTCAGTCAGTAGCTTCAAACATTTCTGGTATATGAAAAACATGTTTTTCAATGGCAAAAATCAATGAATATTGTAAATGCACAAACAGTAATATCTCCACATTGCAAGGTGCAATTCTGAAATTTTTTGCTTTTTCCTGTTAATCCTAGCATGATAAAGAAGATTCAAAGAGAGTGAGATGCCAGCTCCTTTCATTCAGTCAGTAGCTTCAAACATTTCTGGTATATGAAAAACATGTTTTTCAATGGCAAAAATCAATGAATATTGTAAATGCACAAACAGTAATATCTCCACATTGCACGGTGCAATTCTGAAATTTTTTGCTTTTTCCTGCTAATCCTAGCATGATAAAGAAGATTCAAAGAGAGTGAGATGCCAGCTCCTTTCATTCAGTCAGTAGCTTCAAACATTTCTGGACGTTTTTCAATGGCAAAAATCAATGAATATTGTAAATGCACAAACAGTAATATCTCCACATTGCACGGTGCAATTCTGAAATTTTTAGCTTTTTCCTGTTAATCCTAGCATGATAAAGAAGATTCAAAGAGAGTGAGATGCCAGCTCCTTTCATTCAGTCAGTAGCTTCAAACATTTCTGGTATATGAAAAACATGTTTTTCAATGGCAAAAATCAATGAATATTGTAAATGCACAAACAGTAATATCTCCACATTGCACGGTGCAATTCTGAAATTTTTAGCTTTTTCCTGTTAATCCTAGCATGATAAAGAAGATTCAAAGAGAGTGAGATGCCAGCTCCTTTCATTCAGTCAGTAGCTTCAAACATTTCTGGTATATGAAAAACATGTTTTTCAATGGCAAAAATCAATGAATATTGTAAATGCACAAACAGTAATATCTCCACATTGCAAGGTGCAATTCTGAAATTTTTTGCTTTTTCCTGCTAATCCTAGCATGATAAAGAAGATTCAAAGAGAGTGAGATGCCAGCTCCTTTCATTCAGTCAGTAGCTTCAAACATTTCTGGACGTTTTTCAATGGCAAAAATCAATGAATATTGTAAATGCACAAACAGTAATATCTCCACATTGCACGGTGCAATTCTGAAATTTTTAGCTTTTTCCTGTTAATCCTAGCATGATAAAGAAGATTCAAAGAGAGTGAGATGCCAGCTCCTTTCATTCAGTCAGTAGCTTCAAACATTTCTGGTATATGAAAAACATGTTTTTCAATGGCAAAAATCAATGAATATTGTAAATGCACAAACAGTAATATCTCCACATTGCACGGTGCAATTCTGAAATTTTTTGCTTTTTCCTGCTAATCCTAGCATGATAAAGAAGATTCAAAGAGAGTGAGATGCCAGCTCCTTTCATTCAGTCAGTAGCTTCAAACATTTCTGGTATATGAAAAACATGTTTTTCAATGGCAAAAATCAATGAATATTGTAAATGCACAAACAGTAATATCTCCACATTGCACGGTGCAATTCTGAAATTTTTAGCTTTTTCCTGTTAATCCTAGCATGATAAAGAAGATTCAAAGAGAGTGAGATGCCAGCTCCTTTCATTCAGTCAGTAGCTTCAAACATTTCTGGTATATGAAAAACATGTTTTTCAATGGCAAAAATCAATGAATATTGTAAATGCACAAACAGTAATATCTCCACATTGAAAGGTGCAATTCTGAAATTTTTAGCTTTTTCCTGCTAATCCTAGCATGATAAAGAAGATTCAAAGAGAGTGAGATGCCAGCTCCTTTCATTCAGTCAGTAGCTTCAAACATTTCTGGACGTTTTTCAATGGCAAAAATCAATGAATATTGTAAATGCACAAACAGTAATATCTCCACATTGCAAGGTGCAATTCTGAAATTTTTAGCTTTTACCTGCTAATCCTAGCATGATAAAGAAGATTCAAAGAGAGTGAGATGCCAGCTCCTTTCATTCAGTCAGTAGCTTCAAACATTTCTGGTATATGAAAAACATGTTTTTCAATGGCAAAAATCAATGAATATTGTAAATGCACAAACAGTAATATCTCCACATTGCAAGGTGCAATTCTGAAATTTTTAGCTTTTTCCTGCTAATCCTAGCATGATAAAGAAGATTCAAAGAGAGTGAGATGCCAGCTCCTTTCATTCAGTCAGTAGCTTCAAACATTTCTGGTATATGAAAAACATGTTTTTCAATGGCAAAAATCAATGAATATTGTAAATGCACAAACAGTAATATCTCCACATTGCACGGTGCAATTCTGAAATTTTTAGCTTTTTCCTGTTAATCCTAGCATGATAAAGAAGATTCAAAGAGAGTGAGATGCCAGCTCCTTTCATTCAGTCAGTAGCTTCAAACATTTCTGGTATATGAAAAACATGTTTTTCAATGGCAAAAATCAATGAATATTGTAAATGCACAAACAGTAATATCTCCACATTGCACGGTGCAATTCTGAAATTTTTAGCTTTTTCCTGTTAATCCTAGCATGATAAAGAAGATTCAAAGAGAGTGAGATGCCAGCTCCTTTCATTCAGTCAGTAGCTTCAAACATTTCTGGACGTTTTTCAATGGCAAAAATCAATGAATATTGTAAATGCACAAGCAGTAATATCTCCACATTGCAAGGTGCAATTCTGAAATTTTTAGCTTTTTCCTGTTAATCCTAGCATGATAAAGAAGATTCAAAGAGAGTGAGATGCCAGCTCCTTTCATTCAGTCAGTAGCTTCAAACATTTCTGGTATATGAAAAACATGTTTTTCAATGGCAAAAATCAATGAATATTGTAAATGCACAAACAGTAATATCTCCACATTGCACGGTGCAATTCTGAAATTTTTAGCTTTTTCCTGTTAATCCTAGCATGATAAAGAAGATTCAAAGAGAGTGAGATGCCAGCTCCTTTCATTCAGTCAGTAGCTTCAAACATTTCTGGTATATGAAAAACATGTTTTTCAATGGCAAAAATCAATGAATATTGTAAATGCACAAACAGTAATATCTCCACATTGCACGGTGCAATTCTGAAATTTTTTGCTTTTTCCTGCTAATCCTAGCATGATAAAGAAGATTCAAAGAGAGTGAGATGCCAGCTCCTTTCATTCAGTCAGTAGCTTCAAACATTTCTGGTATATGAAAAACATGTTTTTCAATGGCAAAAATCAATGAATATTGTAAATGCACAAACAGTAATATCTCCACATTGCAAGGTGCAATTCTGAAATTTTTTGCTTTTTCCTGCTAATCCTAGCATGATAAAGAAGATTCAAAGAGAGTGAGATGCCAGCTCCTTTCATTCAGTCAGTAGCTTCAAACATTTCTGGTATATGAAAAACATGTTTTTCAATGGCAAAAATCAATGAATATTGTAAATGCACAAACAGTAATATCTCCACATTGCACGGTGCAATTCTGAAATTTTTAGCTTTTTCCTGTTAATCCTAGCATGATAAAGAAGATTCAAAGAGAGTGAGATGCCAGCTCCTTTCATTCAGTCAGTAGCTTCAAACATTTCTGGTATATGAAAAACATGTTTTTCAATGGCAAAAATCAATGAATATTGTAAATGCACAAACAGTAATATCTCCACATTGCAAGGTGCAATTCTGAAATTTTTTGCTTTTTCCTGCTAATCCTAGCATGATAAAGAAGATTCAAAGAGAGTGAGATGCCAGCTCCTTTCATTCAGTCAGTAGCTTCAAACATTTCTGGACGTTTTTCAATGGCAAAAATCAATGAATATTGTAAATGCACAAACAGTAATATCTCCACATTGCACGGTGCAATTCTGAAATTTTTAGCTTTTTCCTGTTAATCCTAGCATGATAAAGAAGATTCAAAGAGAGTGAGATGCCAGCTCCTTTCATTCAGTCAGTAGCTTCAAACATTTCTGGTATATGAAAAACATGTTTTTCAATGGCAAAAATCAATGAATATTGTAAATGCACAAACAGTAATATCTCCACATTGCACGGTGCAATTCTGAAATTTTTTGCTTTTTCCTGCTAATCCTAGCATGATAAAGAAGATTCAAAGAGAGTGAGATGCCAGCTCCTTTCATTCAGTCAGTAGCTTCAAACATTTCTGGTATATGAAAAACATGTTTTTCAATGGCAAAAATCAATGAATATTGTAAATGCACAAACAGTAATATCTCCACATTGCACGGTGCAATTCTGAAATTTTTAGCTTTTTCCTGTTAATCCTAGCATGATAAAGAAGATTCAAAGAGAGTGAGATGCCAGCTCCTTTCATTCAGTCAGTAGCTTCAAACATTTCTGGTATATGAAAAACATGTTTTTCAATGGCAAAAATCAATGAATATTGTAAATGCACAAACAGTAATATCTCCACATTGAAAGGTGCAATTCTGAAATTTTTAGCTTTTTCCTGCTAATCCTAGCATGATAAAGAAGATTCAAAGAGAGTGAGATGCCAGCTCCTTTCATTCAGTCAGTAGCTTCAAACATTTCTGGACGTTTTTCAATGGCAAAAATCAATGAATATTGTAAATGCACAAACAGTAATATCTCCACATTGCAAGGTGCAATTCTGAAATTTTTAGCTTTTACCTGCTAATCCTAGCATGATAAAGAAGATTCAAAGAGAGTGAGATGCCAGCTCCTTTCATTCAGTCAGTAGCTTCAAACATTTCTGGTATATGAAAAACATGTTTTTCAATGGCAAAAATCAATGAATATTGTAAATGCACAAACAGTAATATCTCCACATTGCAAGGTGCAATTCTGAAATTTTTAGCTTTTTCCTGCTAATCCTAGCATGATAAAGAAGATTCAAAGAGAGTGAGATGCCAGCTCCTTTCATTCAGTCAGTAGCTTCAAACATTTCTGGTATATGAAAAACATGTTTTTCAATGGCAAAAATCAATGAATATTGTAAATGCACAAACAGTAATATCTCCACATTGCACGGTGCAATTCTGAAATTTTTAGCTTTTTCCTGTTAATCCTAGCATGATAAAGAAGATTCAAAGAGAGTGAGATGCCAGCTCCTTTCATTCAGTCAGTAGCTTCAAACATTTCTGGTATATGAAAAACATGTTTTTCAATGGCAAAAATCAATGAATATTGTAAATGCACAAACAGTAATATCTCCACATTGCACGGTGCAATTCTGAAATTTTTAGCTTTTTCCTGTTAATCCTAGCATGATAAAGAAGATTCAAAGAGAGTGAGATGCCAGCTCCTTTCATTCAGTCAGTAGCTTCAAACATTTCTGGACGTTTTTCAATGGCAAAAATCAATGAATATTGTAAATGCACAAGCAGTAATATCTCCACATTGCAAGGTGCAATTCTGAAATTTTTAGCTTTTTCCTGTTAATCCTAGCATGATAAAGAAGATTCAAAGAGAGTGAGATGCCAGCTCCTTTCATTCAGTCAGTAGCTTCAAACATTTCTGGTATATGAAAAACATGTTTTTCAATGGCAAAAATCAATGAATATTGTAAATGCACAAACAGTAATATCTCCACATTGCACGGTGCAATTCTGAAATTTTTAGCTTTTTCCTGTTAATCCTAGCATGATAAAGAAGATTCAAAGAGAGTGAGATGCCAGCTCCTTTCATTCAGTCAGTAGCTTCAAACATTTCTGGTATATGAAAAACATGTTTTTCAATGGCAAAAATCAATGAATATTGTAAATGCACAAACAGTAATATCTCCACATTGCACGGTGCAATTCTGAAATTTTTTGCTTTTTCCTGCTAATCCTAGCATGATAAAGAAGATTCAAAGAGAGTGAGATGCCAGCTCCTTTCATTCAGTCAGTAGCTTCAAACATTTCTGGTATATGAAAAACATGTTTTTCAATGGCAAAAATCAATGAATATTGTAAATGCACAAACAGTAATATCTCCACATTGCAAGGTGCAATTCTGAAATTTTTTGCTTTTTCCTGCTAATCCTAGCATGATAAAGAAGATTCAAAGAGAGTGAGATGCCAGCTCCTTTCATTCAGTCAGTAGCTTCAAACATTTCTGGTATATGAAAAACATGTTTTTCAATGGCAAAAATCAATGAATATTGTAAATGCACAAACAGTAATATCTCCACATTGCAAGGTGCAATTCTGAAATTTTTTGCTTTTTCCTGCTAATCCTAGCATGATAAAGAAGATTCAAAGAGAGTGAGATGCCAGCTCCTTTCATTCAGTCAGTAGCTTCAAACATTTCTGGTATATGAAAAACATGTTTTTCAATGGCAAAAATCAATGAATATTGTAAATGCACAAACAGTAATATCTCCACATTGCAAGGTGCAATTCTGAAATTTTTTGCTTTTTCCTGCTAATCCTAGCATGATAAAGAAGATTCAAAGAGAGTGAGATGCCAGCTCCTTTCATTCAGTCAGTAGCTTCAAACATTTCTGGTATATGAAAAACATGTTTTTCAATGGCAAAAATCAATGAATATTGTAAATGCACAAACAGTAATATCTCCACATTGCACGGTGCAATTCTGAAATTTTTAGCTTTTTCCTGTTAATCCTAGCATGATAAAGAAGATTCAAAGAGAGTGAGATGCCAGCTCCTTTCATTCAGTCAGTAGCTTCAAACATTTCTGGTATATGAAAAACATGTTTTTCAATGGCAAAAATCAATGAATATTGTAAATGCACAAACAGTAATATCTCCACATTGCACGGTGCAATTCTGAAATTTTTTGCTTTTTCCTGTTAATCCTAGCATGATAAAGAAGATTCAAAGAGAGTGAGATGCCAGCTCCTTTCATTCAGTCAGTAGCTTCAAACATTTCTGGTATATGAAAAACATGTTTTTCAATGGCAAAAATCAATGAATATTGTAA
The DNA here is from genome assembly GCF_046119375.1 of Phyllobates terribilis. Classification (NCBI taxonomy): domain Eukaryota; kingdom Metazoa; phylum Chordata; class Amphibia; order Anura; family Dendrobatidae; genus Phyllobates; species Phyllobates terribilis. The sequence goes on along the minus strand of NW_027365092.1, from coordinate 105,161 downwards.
ATGCACAAACAGTAATATCTCCACATTGCAAGGTGCAATTCTGAAATTTTTAGCTTTTTCCTGCTAATCCTAGCATGATAAAGAAGATTCAAAGAGAGTGAGATGCCAGCTCCTTTCATTCAGTCAGTAGCTTCAAACATTTCTGGTATATGAAAAACATGTTTTTCAATGGCAAAAATCAATGAATATTGTAAATGCACAAACAGTAATATCTCCACATTGCACGGTGCAATTCTGAAATTTTTTGCTTTTTCCTGCTAATCCTAGCATGATAAAGAAGATTCAAAGAGAGTGAGATGCCAGCTCCTTTCATTCAGTCAGTAGCTTCAAACATTTCTGGACGTTTTTCAATGGCAAAAATCAATGAATATTGTAAATGCACAAACAGTAATATCTCCACATTGCAAGGTGCAATTCTGAAATTTTTTGCTTTTTCCTGCTAATCCTAGCATGATAAAGAAGATTCAAAGAGAGTGAGATGCCAGCTCCTTTCATTCAGTCAGTAGCTTCAAACATTTCTGGTATATGAAAAACATGTTTTTCAATGGCAAAAATCAATGAATATTGTAAATGCACAAACAGTAATATCTCCACATTGCAAGGTGCAATTCTGAAATTTTTAGCTTTTTCCTGTTAATCCTAGCATGATAAAGAAGATTCAAAGAGAGTGAGATGCCAGCTCCTTTCATTCAGTCAGTAGCTTCAAACATTTCTGGTATATGAAAAACATGTTTTTCAATGGCAAAAATCAATGAATATTGTAAATGCACAAACAGTAATATCTCCACATTGCAAGGTGCAATTCTGAAATTTTTAGCTTTTTCCTGTTAATCCTAGCATGATAAAGAAGATTCAAAGAGAGTGAGATGCCAGCTCCTTTCATTCAGTCAGTAGCTTCAAACATTTCTGGACGTTTTTCAATGGCAAAAATCAATGAATATTGTAAATGCACAAACAGTAATATCTCCACATTGCACGGTGCAATTCTGAAATTTTTAGCTTTTTCCTGTTAATCCTAGCATGATAAAGAAGATTCAAAGAGAGTGAGATGCCAGCTCCTTTCATTCAGTCAGTAGCTTCAAACATTTCTGGTATATGAAAAACATGTTTTTCAATGGCAAAAATCAATGAATATTGTAAATGCACAAACAGTAATATCTCCACATTGCAAGGTGCAATTCTGAAATTTTTTGCTTTTTCCTGTTAATCCTAGCATGATAAAGAAGATTCAAAGAGAGTGAGATGCCAGCTCCTTTCATTCAGTCAGTAGCTTCAAACATTTCTGGTATATGAAAAACATGTTTTTCAATGGCAAAAATCAATGAATATTGTAAATGCACAAACAGTAATATCTCCACATTGCAAGGTGCAATTCTGAAATTTTTTGCTTTTTCCTGTTAATCCTAGCATGATAAAGAAGATTCAAAGAGAGTGAGATGCCAGCTCCTTTCATTCAGTCAGTAGCTTCAAACATTTCTGGTATATGAAAAACATGTTTTTCAATGGCAAAAATCAATGAATATTGTAAATGCACAAACAGTAATATCTCCACATTGCACGGTGCAATTCTGAAATTTTTTGCTTTTTCCTGTTAATCCTAGCATGATAAAGAAGATTCAAAGAGAGTGAGATGCCAGCTCCTTTCATTCAGTCAGTAGCTTCAAACATTTCTGGTATATGAAAAACATGTTTTTCAATGGCAAAAATCAATGAATATTGTAAATGCACAAACAGTAATATCTCCACATTGCACGGTGCAATTCTGAAATTTTTTGCTTTTTCCTGCTAATCCTAGCATGATAAAGAAGATTCAAAGAGAGTGAGATGCCAGCTCCTTTCATTCAGTCAGTAGCTTCAAACATTTCTGGTATATGAAAAACATGTTTTTCAATGGCAAAAATCAATGAATATTGTAAATGCACAAACAGTAATATCTCCACATTGCAAGGTGCAATTCTGAAATTTTTAGCTTTTTCCTGTTAATCCTAGCATGATAAAGAAGATTCAAAGAGAGTGAGATGCCAGCTCCTTTCATTCAGTCAGTAGCTTCAAACATTTCTGGACGTTTTTCAATGGCAAAAATCAATGAATATTGTAAATGCACAAACAGTAATATCTCCACATTGCACGGTGCAATTCTGAAATTTTTAGCTTTTTCCTGTTAATCCTAGCATGATAAAGAAGATTCAAAGAGAGTGAGATGCCAGCTCCTTTCATTCAGTCAGTAGCTTCAAACATTTCTGGTATATGAAAAACATGTTTTTCAATGGCAAAAATCAATGAATATTGTAAATGCACAAACAGTAATATCTCCACATTGCAAGGTGCAATTCTGAAATTTTTTGCTTTTTCCTGTTAATCCTAGCATGATAAAGAAGATTCAAAGAGAGTGAGATGCCAGCTCCTTTCATTCAGTCAGTAGCTTCAAACATTTCTGGTATATGAAAAACATGTTTTTCAATGGCAAAAATCAATGAATATTGTAAATGCACAAACAGTAATATCTCCACATTGCAAGGTGCAATTCTGAAATTTTTTGCTTTTTCCTGTTAATCCTAGCATGATAAAGAAGATTCAAAGAGAGTGAGATGCCAGCTCCTTTCATTCAGTCAGTAGCTTCAAACATTTCTGGTATATGAAAAACATGTTTTTCAATGGCAAAAATCAATGAATATTGTAAATGCACAAACAGTAATATCTCCACATTGCACGGTGCAATTCTGAAATTTTTAGCTTTTTCCTGTTAATCCTAGCATGATAAAGAAGATTCAAAGAGAGTGAGATGCCAGCTCCTTTCATTCAGTCAGTAGCTTCAAACATTTCTGGTATATGAAAAACATGTTTTTCAATGGCAAAAATCAATGAATATTGTAAATGCACAAACAGTAATATCTCCACATTGCACGGTGCAATTCTGAAATTTTTTGCTTTTTCCTGCTAATCCTAGCATGATAAAGAAGATTCAAAGAGAGTGAGATGCCAGCTCCTTTCATTCAGTCAGTAGCTTCAAACATTTCTGGTATATGAAAAACATGTTTTTCAATGGCAAAAATCAATGAATATTGTAAATGCACAAACAGTAATATCTCCACATTGCAAGGTGCAATTCTGAAATTTTTTGCTTTTTCCTGCTAATCCTAGCATGATAAAGAAGATTCAAAGAGAGTGAGATGCCAGCTCCTTTCATTCAGTCAGTAGCTTCAAACATTTCTGGTATATGAAAAACATGTTTTTCAATGGCAAAAATCAATGAATATTGTAAATGCACAAACAGTAATATCTCCACATTGCAAGGTGCAATTCTGAAATTTTTTGCTTTTTCCTGCTAATCCTAGCATGATAAAGAAGATTCAAAGAGAGTGAGATGCCAGCTCCTTTCATTCAGTCAGTAGCTTCAAACATTTCTGGTATATGAAAAACATGTTTTTCAATGGCAAAAATCAATGAATATTGTAAATGCACAAACAGTAATATCTCCACATTGCAAGGTGCAATTCTGAAATTTTTTGCTTTTTCCTGCTAATCCTAGCATGATAAAGAAGATTCAAAGAGAGTGAGATGCCAGCTCCTTTCATTCAGTCAGTAGCTTCAAACATTTCTGGTATATGAAAAACATGTTTTTCAATGGCAAAAATCAATGAATATTGTAAATGCACAAACAGTAATATCTCCACATTGCAAGGTGCAATTCTGAAATTTTTAGCTTTTTCCTGTTAATCCTAGCATGATAAAGAAGATTCAAAGAGAGTGAGATGCCAGCTCCTTTCATTCAGTCAGTAGCTTCAAACATTTCTGGTATATGAAAAACATGTTTTTCAATGGCAAAAATGAATGAATATTGTAAATGCACAAACAGTAATATCTCCACATTGCACGGTGCAATTCTGAAATTTTTTGCTTTTTCCTGTTAATCCTAGCATGATAAAGAAGATTCAAAGAGAGTGAGATGCCAGCTCCTTTCATTCAGTCAGTAGCTTCAAACATTTCTGGTATATGAAAAACATGTTTTTCAATGGCAAAAATCAATGAATATTGTAAATGCACAAACTAATATCTCCACATTGCACGGTGCAATTCTGAAATTTTTTGCTTTTTCCTGCTAATCCTAGCATGATAAAGAAGATTCAAAGAGAGTGAGATGCCAGCTCCTTTCATTCAGTCAGTAGCTTCAAACATTTCTGGACGTTTTTCAATGGCAAAAATCAATGAATATTGTAAATGCACAAACAGTAATATCTCCACATTGCAAGGTGCAATTCTGAAATTTTTAGCTTTTTCCTGTTAATCCTAGCATGATAAAGAAGATTCAAAGAGAGTGAGATGCCAGCTCCTTTCATTCAGTCAGTAGCTTCAAACATTTCTGGTATATGAAAAACATGTTTTTCAATGGCAAAAATCAATGAATATTGTAAATGCACAAACAGTAATATCTCCACATTGCACGGTGCAATTCTGAAATTTTTTGCTTTTTCCTGCTAATCCTAGCATGATAAAGAAGATTCAAAGAGAGTGAGATGCCAGCTCCTTTCATTCAGTCAGTAGCTTCAAACATTTCTGGACGTTTTTCAATGGCAAAAATCAATGAATATTGTAAATGCACAAACAGTAATATCTCCACATTGCACGGTGCAATTCTGAAATTTTTAGCTTTTTCCTGTTAATCCTAGCATGATAAAGAAGATTCAAAGAGAGTGAGATGCCAGCTCCTTTCATTCAGTCAGTAGCTTCAAACATTTCTGGTATATGAAAAACATGTTTTTCAATGGCAAAAATCAATGAATATTGTAAATGCACAAACAGTAATATCTCCACATTGCACGGTGCAATTCTGAAATTTTTTGCTTTTTCCTGCTAATCCTAGCATGATAAAGAAGATTCAAAGAGAGTGAGATGCCAGCTCCTTTCATTCAGTCAGTAGCTTCAAACATTTCTGGTATATGAAAAACATGTTTTTCAATGGCAAAAATCAATGAATATTGTAAATGCACAAACAGTAATATCTCCACATTGCAAGGTGCAATTCTGAAATTTTTAGCTTTTTCCTGTTAATCCTAGCATGATAAAGAAGATTCAAAGAGAGTGAGATGCCAGCTCCTTTCATTCAGTCAGTAGCTTCAAACATTTCTGGTATATGAAAAACATGTTTTTCAATGGCAAAAATCAATGAATATTGTAAATGCACAAACAGTAATATCTCCACATTGCACGGTGCAATTCTGAAATTTTTAGCTTTTTCCTGTTAATCCTAGCATGATAAAGAAGATTCAAAGAGAGTGAGATGCCAGCTCCTTTCATTCAGTCAGTAGCTTCAAACATTTCTGGACGTTTTTCAATGGCAAAAATCAATGAATATTGTAAATGCACAAACAGTAATATCTCCACATTGCACGGTGCAATTCTGAAATTTTTAGCTTTTTCCTGTTAATCCTAGCATGATAAAGAAGATTCAAAGAGAGTGAGATGCCAGCTCCTTTCATTCAGTCAGTAGCTTCAAACATTTCTGGTATATGAAAAACATGTTTTTCAATGGCAAAAATCAATGAATATTGTAAATGCACAAACAGTAATATCTCCACATTGCAAGGTGCAATTCTGAAATTTTTTGCTTTTTCCTGCTAATCCTAGCATGATAAAGAAGATTCAAAGAGAGTGAGATGCCAGCTCCTTTCATTCAGTCAGTAGCTTCAAACATTTCTGGTATATGAAAAACATGTTTTTCAATGGCAAAAATCAATGAATATTGTAAATGCACAAACAGTAATATCTCCACATTGCAAGGTGCAATTCTGAAATTTTTTGCTTTTTCCTGCTAATCCTAGCATGATAAAGAAGATTCAAAGAGAGTGAGATGCCAGCTCCTTTCATTCAGTCAGTAGCTTCAAACATTTCTGGACGTTTTTCAATAGCAAAAATCAATGAATATTGTAAATGCACAAACAGTAATATCTCCACATTGCACGGTGCAATTCTGAAATTTTTAGCTTTTTCCTGTTAATCCTAGCATGATAAAGAAGATTCAAAGAGAGTGAGATGCCAGCTCCTTTCATTCAGTCAGTAGCTTCAAACATTTCTGGTATATGAAAAACATGTTTTTCAATGGCAAAAATCAATGAATATTGTAAATGCACAAACAGTAATATCTCCACATTGCAAGGTGCAATTCTGAAATTTTTTGCTTTTTCCTGTTAATCCTAGCATGATAAAGAAGATTCAAAGAGAGTGAGATGCCAGCTCCTTTCATTCAGTCAGTAGCTTCAAACATTTCTGGTATATGAAAAACATGTTTTTCAATGGCAAAAATCAATGAATATTGTAAATGCACAAACAGTAATATCTCCACATTGCAAGGTGCAATTCTGAAATTTTTAGCTTTTTCCTGCTAATCCTAGCATGATAAAGAAGATTCAAAGAGAGTGAGATGCCAGCTCCTTTCATTCAGTCAGTAGCTTCAAACATTTCTGGTATATGAAAAACATGTTTTTCAATGGCAAAAATCAATGAATATTGTAAATGCACAAACAGTAATATCTCCACATTGCAAGGTGCAATTCTGAAATTTTTTGCTTTTTCCTGCTAATCCTAGCATGATAAAGAAGATTCAAAGAGAGTGAGATGCCAGCTCCTTTCATTCAGTCAGTAGCTTCAAACATTTCTGGTATATGAAAAACATGTTTTTCAATGGCAAAAATCAATGAATATTGTAAATGCACAAACAGTAATATCTCCACATTGCATGGTGCAATTCTGAAATTTTTAGCTTTTTCCTGTTAATCCTAGCATGATAAAGAAGATTCAAAGAGAGTGAGATGCCAGCTCCTTTCATTCAGTCAGTAGCTTCAAACATTTCTGGTATATGAAAAACATGTTTTTCAATGGCAAAAATCAATGAATATTGTAAATGCACAAACAGTAATATCTCCACATTGCACGGTGCAATTCTGAAATTTTTTGCTTTTTCCTGTTAATCCTAGCATGATAAAGAAGATTCAAAGAGAGTGAGATGCCAGCTCCTTTCATTCAGTCAGTAGCTTCAAACATTTTTGGACGTTTTTCAATGGCAAAAATCAATGAATATTGTAAATGCACAAACAGTAATATCTCCACATTGCACGGTGCAATTCTGAAATTTTTTGCTTTTTCCTGCTAATCCTAGCATGATAAAGAAGATTCAAAGAGAGTGAGATGCCAGCTCCTTTCATTCAGTCAGTAGCTTCAAACATTTCTGGTATATGAAAAACATGTTTTTCAATGGCAAAAATCAATGAATATTGTAAATGCACAAACAGTAATATCTCCACATTGCAAGGTGCAATTCTGAAATTTTTAGCTTTTTCCTGCTAATCCTAGCATGATAAAGAAGATTCAAAGAGAGTGAGATGCCAGCTCCTTTCATTCAGTCAGTAGCTTCAAACATTTCTGGTATATGAAAAACATGTTTTTCAATGGCAAAAATCAATGAATATTGTAAATGCACAAACAGTAATATCTCCACATTGCACGGTGCAATTCTGAAATTTTTTGCTTTTTCCTGCTAATCCTAGCATGATAAAGAAGATTCAAAGAGAGTGAGATGCCAGCTCCTTTCATTCAGTCAGTAGCTTCAAACATTTCTGGACGTTTTTCAATGGCAAAAATCAATGAATATTGTAAATACACAAACAGTAATATTTCCACATTGCAAGGTGCAATTCTGAAATTTTTTGCTTTTTCCTGCTAATCCTAGCATGATAAAGAAGATTCAAAGAGAGTGAGATGCCAGCTCCTTTCATTCAGTCAGTAGCTTCAAACATTTCTGGTATATGAAAAACATGTTTTTCAATGGCAAAAATCAATGAATATTGTAAATGCACAAACAGTAATATCTCCACATTGCACGGTGCAATTCTGAAATTTTTTGCTTTTTCCTGCTAATCCTAGCATGATAAAGAAGATTCAAAGAGAGTGAGATGCCAGCTCCTTTCATTCAGTCAGTAGCTTCAAACATTTCTGGACGTTTTTCAATGGCAAAAATCAATGAATATTGTAAATGCACAAACAGTAATATCTCCACATTGCAAGGTGCAATTCTGAAATTTTTTGCTTTTTCCTGCTAATCCTAGCATGATAAAGAAGATTCAAAGAGAGTGAGATGCCAGCTCCTTTCATTCAGTCAGTAGCTTCAAACATTTCTGGACGTTTTTCAATGGCAAAAATCAATGAATATTGTAAATGCACAAACAGTAATATCTCCACATTGCAAGGTGCAATTCTGAAATTTTTAGCTTTTTCCTGTTAATCCTAGCATGATAAAGAAGATTCAAAGAGAGTGAGATGCCAGCTCCTTTCATTCAGTCAGTAGCTTCAAACATTTCTGGTATATGAAAAACATGTTTTTCAATGGCAAAAATCAATGAATATTGTAAATGCACAAACAGTAATATCTCCACATTGCAAGGTGCAATTCTGAAATTTTTAGCTTTTTCCTGCTAATCCTAGCATGATAAAGAAGATTCAAAGAGAGTGAGATGCCAGCTCCTTTCATTCAGTCAGTAGCTTCAAACATTTCTGGTATATGAAAAACATGTTTTTCAATGGCAAAAATCAATGAATATTGTAAATGCACAAACAGTAATATCTCCACATTGCAAGGTGCAATTCTGAAATTTTTTGCTTTTTCCTGCTAATCCTAGCATGATAAAGAAGATTCAAAGAGAGTGAGATGCCAGCTCCTTTCATTCAGTCAGTAGCTTCAAACATTTCTGGTATATGAAAAACATGTTTTTCAATGGCAAAAATCAATGAATATTGTAAATGCACAAACAGTAATATCTCCACATTGCATGGTGCAATTCTGAAATTTTTAGCTTTTTCCTGTTAATCCTAGCATGATAAAGAAGATTCAAAGAGAGTGAGATGCCAGCTCCTTTCATTCAGTCAGTAGCTTCAAACATTTCTGGTATATGAAAAACATGTTTTTCAATGGCAAAAATCAATGAATATTGTAAATGCACAAACAGTAATATCTCCACATTGCAAGGTGCAATTCTGAAATTTTTAGCTTTTTCCTGCTAATCCTAGCATGATAAAGAAGATTCAAAGAGAGTGAGATGCCAGCTCCTTTCATTCAGTCAGTAGCTTCAAACATTTCTGGTATATGAAAAACATGTTTTTCAATGGCAAAAATCAATGAATATTGTAAATGCACAAACAGTAATATCTCCACATTGCAAGGTGCAATTCTGAAATTTTTTGCTTTTTCCTGCTAATCCTAGCATGATAAAGAAGATTCAAAGAGAGTGAGATGCCAGCTCCTTTCATTCAGTCAGTAGCTTCAAACATTTCTGGTATATGAAAAACATGTTTTTCAATGGCAAAAATCAATGAATATTGTAAATGCACAAACAGTAATATCTCCACATTGCATGGTGCAATTCTGAAATTTTTAGCTTTTTCCTGTTAATCCTAGCATGATAAAGAAGATTCAAAGAGAGTGAGATGCCAGCTCCTTTCATTCAGTCAGTAGCTTCAAACATTTCTGGTATATGAAAAACATGTTTTTCAATGGCAAAAATCAATGAATATTGTAAATGCACAAACAGTAATATCTCCACATTGCACGGTGCAATTCTGAAATTTTTTGCTTTTTCCTGTTAATCCTAGCATGATAAAGAAGATTCAAAGAGAGTGAGATGCCAGCTCCTTTCATTCAGTCAGTAGCTTCAAACATTTTTGGACGTTTTTCAATGGCAAAAATCAATGAATATTGTAAATGCACAAACAGTAATATCTCCACATTGCACGGTGCAATTCTGAAATTTTTTGCTTTTTCCTGCTAATCCTAGCATGATAAAGAAGATTCAAAGAGAGTGAGATGCCAGCTCCTTTCATTCAGTCAGTAGCTTCAAACATTTCTGGTATATGAAAAACATGTTTTTCAATGGCAAAAATCAATGAATATTGTAAATGCACAAACAGTAATATCTCCACATTGCAAGGTGCAATTCTGAAATTTTTAGCTTTTTCCTGCTAATCCTAGCATGATAAAGAAGATTCAAAGAGAGTGAGATGCCAGCTCCTTTCATTCAGTCAGTAGCTTCAAACATTTCTGGTATATGAAAAACATGTTTTTCAATGGCAAAAATCAATGAATATTGTAAATGCACAAACAGTAATATCTCCACATTGCACGGTGCAATTCTGAAATTTTTTGCTTTTTCCTGCTAATCCTAGCATGATAAAGAAGATTCAAAGAGAGTGAGATGCCAGCTCCTTTCATTCAGTCAGTAGCTTCAAACATTTCTGGACGTTTTTCAATGGCAAAAATCAATGAATATTGTAAATACACAAACAGTAATATTTCCACATTGCAAGGTGCAATTCTGAAATTTTTTGCTTTTTCCTGCTAATCCTAGCATGATAAAGAAGATTCAAAGAGAGTGAGATGCCAGCTCCTTTCATTCAGTCAGTAGCTTCAAACATTTCTGGTATATGAAAAACATGTTTTTCAATGGCAAAAATCAATGAATATTGTAAATGCACAAACAGTAATATCTCCACATTGCACGGTGCAATTCTGAAATTTTTTGCTTTTTCCTGCTAATCCTAGCATGATAAAGAAGATTCAAAGAGAGTGAGATGCCAGCTCCTTTCATTCAGTCAGTAGCTTCAAACATTTCTGGACGTTTTTCAATGGCAAAAATCAATGAATATTGTAAATGCACAAACAGTAATATCTCCACATTGCAAGGTGCAATTCTGAAATTTTTTGCTTTTTCCTGCTAATCCTAGCATGATAAAGAAGATTCAAAGAGAGTGAGATGCCAGCTCCTTTCATTCAGTCAGTAGCTTCAAACATTTCTGGACGTTTTTCAATGGCAAAAATCAATGAATATTGTAAATGCACAAACAGTAATATCTCCACATTGCAAGGTGCAATTCTGAAATTTTTTGCTTTTTCCTGCTAATCCTAGCATGATAAAGAAGATTCAAAGAGAGTGAGATGCCAGCTCCTTTCATTCAGTCAGTAGCTTCAAACATTTCTGGTATATGAAAAACATGTTTTTCAATGGCAAAAATCAATGAATATTGTAAATGCACAAACAGTAATATCTCCACATTGCAAGGTGCAATTCTGACATTTTTAGCTTTTTCCTGCTAATCCTAGCATGATAAAGAAGATTCAAAGAGAGTGAGATGCCAGCTCCTTTCATTCAGTCAGTAGCTTCAAACATTTCTGGTATATGAAAAACATGTTTTTCAATGGCAAAAATCAATGAATATTGTAAATGCACAAACAGTAATATCTCCACATTGCAAGGTGCAATTCTGAAATTTTTAGCTTTTTCCTGTTAATCCTAGCATGATAAAGAAGATTCAAAGAGAGTGAGATGCCAGCTCCTTTCATTCAGTCAGTAGCTTCAAACATTTCTGGTATATGAAAAACATGTTTTTCAATGGCAAAAATCAATGAATATTGTAAATGCACAAACAGTAATATCTCCACATTGCAAGGTGCAATTCTGAAATTTTTAGCTTTTTCCTGTTAATCCTAGCATGATAAAGAAGATTCAAAGAGAGTGAGATGCCAGCTCCTTTCATTCAGTCAGTAGCTTCAAACATTTCTGGTATATGAAAAACATGTTTTTCAATGGCAAAAATCAATGAATATTGTAAATGCACAAACAGTAATATCTCCACATTGCACGGTGCAATTCTGAAATTTTTTGCTTTTTCCTGTTAATCCTAGCATGATAAAGAAGATTCAAAGAGAGTGAGATGCCAGCTCCTTTCATTCAGTCAGTAGCTTCAAACATTTCTGGACGTTTTTCAATGGCAAAAATCAATGAATATTGTAAATGCACAAACAGTAATATCTCCACATTGCACGGTGCAATTCTGAAATTTTTTGCTTTTTCCTGCTAATCCTAACATGATAAAGAAGATTCAAAGAGAGTGAGATGCCAGCTCCTTTCATTCAGTCAGTAGCTTCAAACATTTCTGGACGTTTTTCAATGGCAAAAATCAATGAATATTGTAAATGCACAAACAGTAATATCTCCACATTGCACGGTGCAATTCTGAAATTTTTAGCTTTTTCCTGCTAATCCTAGCATGATAAAGAAGATTCAAAGAGAGTGAGATGCCAGCTCCTTTCATTCAGTCAGTAGCTTCAAACATTTCTGGTATATGAAAAACATGTTTTTCAATGGCAAAAATCAATGAATATTGTAAATGCACAAACAGTAATATCTCCACATTGCAAGGTGCAATTCTGAAATTTTTTGCTTTTTCCTGCTAATCCTAGCATGATAAAGAAGATTCAAAGAGAGTGAGATGCCAGCTCCTTTCATTCAGTCAGTAGCTTCAAACATTTCTGGTATATGAAAAACATGTTTTTCAATGGCAAAAATCAATGAATATTGTAAATGCACAAACAGTAATATCTCCACATTGCAAGGTGCAATTCTGAAATTTTTAGCTTTTTCCTGTTAATCCTAGCATGATAAAGAAGATTCAAAGAGAGTGAGATGCCAGCTCCTTTCATTCAGTCAGTAGCTTCAAACATTTCTGGTATATGAAAAACATGTTTTTCAATGGCAAAAATCAATGAATATTGTAAATGCACAAACAGTAATATCTCCACATTGCACGGTGCAATTCTGAAATTTTTAGCTTTTTCCTGTTAATCCTAGCATGATAAAGAAGATTCAAAGAGAGTGAGATGCCAGCTCCTTTCATTCAGTCAGTAGCTTCAAACATTTCTGGTATATGAAAAACATGTTTTTCAATGGCAAAAATCAATGAATATTGTAAATGCACAAACAGTAATATCTCCACATTGCACGGTGCAATTCTGAAATTTTTTGCTTTTTCCTGTTAATCCTAGCATGATAAAGAAGATTCAAAGAGAGTGAGATGCCAGCTCCTTTCATTCAGTCAGTAGCTTCAAACATTTCTGGTATATGAAAAACATGTTTTTCAATGGCAAAAATCAATGAATATTGTAAATGCACAAACAGTAATATCTCCACATTGCACGGTGCAATTCTGAAATTTTTTGCTTTTTCCTGTTAATCCTAGCATGATAAAGAAGATTCAAAGAGAGTGAGATGCCAGCTCCTTTCATTCAGTCAGTAGCTTCAAACATTTCTGGTATATGAAAAACATGTTTTTCAATGGCAAAAATCAATGAATATTGTAAATGCACAAACAGTAATATCTCCACATTGCAAGGTGCAATTCTGAAATTTTTAGCTTTTTCCTGTTAATCCTAGCATGATAAAGAAGATTCAAAGAGAGTGAGATGCCAGCTCCTTTCATTCAGTCAGTAGCTTCAAACATTTCTGGTATATGAAAAACATGTTTTTCAATGGCAAAAATCAATGAATATTGTAAATGCACAAACAGTAATATCTCCACATTGCACGGTGCAATTCTGAAATTTTTTGCTTTTTCCTGTTAATCCTAGCATGATAAAGAAGATTCAAAGAGAGTGAGATGCCAGCTCCTTTCATTCAGTCAGTAGCTTCAAACATTTCTGGTATATGAAAAACATGTTTTTCAATGGCAAAAATCAATGAATATTGTAAATGCACAAACAGTAATATCTCCACATTGCACGGTGCAATTCTGAAATTTTTTGCTTTTTCCTGTTAATCCTAGCATGATAAAGAAGATTCAAAGAGAGTGAGATGCCAGCTCCTTTCATTCAGTCAGTAGCTTCAAACATTTCTGGTATATGAAAAACATGTTTTTCAATGGCAAAAATCAATGAATATTGTAAATGCACAAACAGTAATATCTCCACATTGCAAGGTGCAATTCTGAAATTTTTAGCTTTTTCCTGTTAATCCTAGCATGATAAAGAAGATTCAAAGAGAGTGAGATGCCAGCTCCTTTCATTCAGTCAGTAGCTTCAAACATTTCTGGTATATGAAAAACATGTTTTTCAATGGCAAAAATCAATGAATATTGTAAATGCACAAACAGTAATATCTACACATTGCACGGTGCAATTCTGAAATTTTTAGCTTTTTCCTGTTAATCCTAGCATGATAAAGAAGATTCAAAGAGAGTGAGATGCCAGCTCCTTTCATTCAGTCAGTAGCTTCAAACATTTCTGGACGTTTTTCAATGGCAAAAATCAATGAATATTGTAAATGCACAAACAGTAATATCTCCACATTGCAAGGTGCAATTCTGAAATTTTTAGCTTTTTCCTGTTAATCCTAGCATGATAAAGAAGATTCAAAGAGAGTGAGATGCCAGCTCCTTTCATTCAGTCAGTAGCTTCAAACATTTCTGGTATATGAAAAACATGTTTTTCAATGGCAAAAATCAATGAATATTGTAAATGCACAAACAGTAATATCTCCACATTGCACGGTGCAATTCTGAAATTTTTTGCTTTTTCCTGTTAATCCTAGCATGATAAAGAAGATTCAAAGAGAGTGAGATGCCAGCTCCTTTCATTCAGTCAGTAGCTTCAAACATTTCTGGTATATGAAAAACATGTTTTTCAATGGCAAAAATCAATGAATATTGTAAATGCACAAACAGTAATATCTCCACATTGCACGGTGCAATTCTGAAATTTTTTGCTTTTTCCTGTTAATCCTAGCATGATAAAGAAGATTCAAAGAGAGTGAGATGCCAGCTCCTTTCATTCAGTCAGTAGCTTCAAACATTTCTGGTATATGAAAAACATGTTTTTCAATGGCAAAAATCAATGAATATTGTAAATGCACAAACAGTAATATCTCCACATTGCAAGGTGCAATTCTGAAATTTTTAGCTTTTTCCTGTTAATCCTAGCATGATAAAGAAGATTCAAAGAGAGTGAGATGCCAGCTCCTTTCATTCAGTCAGTAGCTTCAAACATTTCTGGTATATGAAAAACATGTTTTTCAATGGCAAAAATCAATGAATATTGTAAATGCACAAACAGTAATATCTCCACATTGCACGGTGCAATTCTGAAATTTTTAGCTTTTTCCTGTTAATCCTAGCATGATAAAGAAGATTCAAAGAGAGTGAGATGCCAGCTCCTTTCATTCAGTCAGTAGCTTCAAACATTTCTGGACGTTTTTCAATGGCAAAAATCAATGAATATTGTAAATGCACAAACAGTAATATCTCCACATTGCAAGGTGCAATTCTGAAATTTTTAGCTTTTTCCTGTTAATCCTAGCATGATAAAGAAGATTCAAAGAGAGTGAGATGCCAGCTCCTTTCATTCAGTCAGTAGCTTCAAACATTTCTGGTATATGAAAAACATGTTTTTCAATGGCAAAAATCAATGAATATTGTAAATGCACAAACAGTAATATCTCCACATTGCAAGGTGCAATTCTGAAATTTTTAGCTTTTTCCTGTTAATCCTAGCATGATAAAGAAGATTCAAAGAGAGTGAGATGCCAGCTCCTTTCATTCAGTCAGTAGCTTCAAACATTTCTGGTATATGAAAAACATGTTTTTCAATGGCAAAAATCAATGAATATTGTAAATGCACAAACAGTAATATCTCCACATTGCACGGTGCAATTCTGAAATTTTTAGCTTTTTCCTGTTAATCCTAGCATGATAAAGAAGATTCAAAGAGAGTGAGATGCCAGCTCCTTTCATTCAGTCAGTAGCTTCAAACATTTCTGGTATATGAAAAACATGTTTTTCAATGGCAAAAATCAATGAATATTGTAAATGCACAAACAGTAATATCTCCACATTGCAAGGTGCAATTCTGAAATTTTTTGCTTTTTCCTGCTAATCCTAGCATGATAAAGAAGATTCAAAGAGAGTGAGATGCCAGCTCCTTTCATTCAGTCAGTAGCTTCAAACATTTCTGGTATATGAAAAACATGTTTTTCAATGGCAAAAATCAATGAATATTGTAAATGCACAAACAGTAATATCTCCACATTGCACGGTGCAATTCTGAAATTTTTAGCTTTTTCCTGCTAATCCTAGCATGATAAAGAAGATTCAAAGAGAGTGAGATGCCAGCTCCTTTCATTCAGTCAGTAGCTTCAAACATTTCTGGTATATGAAAAACATGTTTTTCAATGGCAAAAATCAATGAATATTGTAAATGCACAAACAGTAATATCTCCACATTGCACGGTGCAATTCTGAAATTTTTAGCTTTTTCCTGTTAATCCTAGCATGATAAAGAAGATTCAAAGAGAGTGAGATGCCAGCTCCTTTCATTCAGTCAGTAGCTTCAAACATTTCTGGTATATGAAAAACATGTTTTTCAATGGCAAAAATCAATGAATATTGTAAATGCACAAACAGTAATATCTCCACATTGCACGGTGCAATTCTGAAATTTTTAGCTTTTTCCTGCTAATCCTAGCATGATAAAGAAGATTCAAAGAGAGTGAGATGCCAGCTCCTTTCATTCAGTCAGTAGCTTCAAACATTTCTGGACGTTTTTCAATGGCAAAAATCAATGAATATTGTAAATGCACAAACAGTAATATCTCCACATTGCACGGTGCAATTCTGAAATTTTTTGCTTTTTCCTGCTAATCCTAGCATGATAAAGAAGATTCAAAGAGAGTGAGATGCCAGCTCCTTTCATTCAGTCAGTAGCTTCAAACATTTCTGGTATATGAAAAACATGTTTTTCAATGGCAAAAATCAATGAATATTGTAAATGCACAAACAGTAATATCTCCACATTGCACGGTGCAATTCTGAAATTTTTAGCTTTTTCCTGTTAATCCTAGCATGATAAAGAAGATTCAAAGAGAGTGAGATGCCAGCTCCTTTCATTCAGTCAGTAGCTTCAAACATTTCTGGTATATGAAAAACATGTTTTTCAATGGCAAAAATCAATGAATATTGTAAATGCACAAACAGTAATATCTCCACATTGCACGGTGCAATTCTGAAATTTTTTGCTTTTTCCTGTTAATCCTAGCATGATAAAGAAGATTCAAAGAGAGTGAGATGCCAGCTCCTTTCATTCAGTCAGTAGCTTCAAACATTTCTGGACGTTTTTCAATGGCAAAAATCAATGAATATTGTAAATGCACAAACAGTAATATCTCCACATTGCACGGTGCAATTCTGAAATTTTTTGCTTTTTCCTGTTAATCCTAGCATGATAAAGAAGATTCAAAGAGAGTGAGATGCCAGCTCCTTTCATTCAGTCAGTAGCTTCAAACATTTCTGGTATATGAAAAACATGTTTTTCAATGGCAAAAATCAATGAATATTGTAAATGCACAAACAGTAATATCTCCACATTGCACGGTGCAATTCTGAAATTTTTAGCTTTTTCCTGTTAATCCTAGCATGATAAAGAAGATTCAAAGAGAGTGAGATGCCAGCTCCTTTCATTCAGTCAGTAGCTTCAAACATTTCTGGTATATGAAAAACATGTTTTTCAATGGCAAAAATCAATGAATATTGTAAATGCACAAACAGTAATATCTCCACATTGCAAGGTGCAATTCTGAAATTTTTAGCTTTTTCCTGCTAATCCTAGCATGATAAAGAAGATTCAAAGAGAGTGAGATGCCAGCTCCTTTCATTCAGTCAGTAGCTTTAAACATTTCTGGTATATGAAAAACATGTTTTTCAATGGCAAAAATCAATGAATATTGTAAATGCACAAACAGTTATATCTCCACATTGCAAGGTGCAATTCTGAAATTTTTTGCTTTTTCCTGCTAATCCTAGCATGATAAAGAAGATTCAAAGAGAGTGAGATGCCAGCTCCTTTCATTCAGTCAGTAGCTTCAAACATTTCTGGTATATGAAAAACATGTTTTTCAATGGCAAAAATCAATGAATATTGTAAATGCACAAACAGTAATATCTCCACATTGCACGGTGCAATTCTGAAATTTTTAGCTTTTTCCTGTTAATCCTAGCATGATAAAGAAGATTCAAAGAGAGTGAGATGCCAGCTCCTTTCATTCAGTCAGTAGCTTCAAACATTTCTGGACGTTTTTCAATGGCAAAAATCAATGAATATTGTAAATGCACAAACAGTAATATCTCCACATTGCACGGTGCAATTCTGAAATTTTTAGCTTTTTCCTGTTAATCCTAGCATGATAAAGAAGATTCAAAGAGAGTGAGATGCCAGCTCCTTTCATTCAGTCAGTAGCTTCAAACATTTCTGGTATATGAAAAACATGTTTTTCAATGGCAAAAATCAATGAATATTGTAAATGCACAAACAGTAATATCTCCACATTGCACGGTGCAATTCTGAAATTTTTTGCTTTTTCCTGTTAATCCTAGCATGATAAAGAAGATTCAAAGAGAGTGAGATGCCAGCTCCTTTCATTCAGTCAGTAGCTTCAAACATTTCTGGACGTTTTTCAATGGCAAAAATCAATGAATATTGTAAATGCACAAACAGTAATATCTCCACATTGCACGGTGCAATTCTGAAATTTTTAGCTTTTTCCTGTTAATCCTAGCATGATAAAGAAGATTCAAAGAGAGTGAGATGCCAGCTCCTTTCATTCAGTCAGTAGCTTCAAACATTTCTGGTATATGAAAAACATGTTTTTCAATGGCAAAAATCAATGAATATTGTAAATGCACAAACAGTAATATCTCCACATTGCAAGGTGCAATTCTGAAATTTTTAGCTTTTTCCTGTTAATCCTAGCATGATAAAGAAGATTCAAAGAGAGTGAGATGCCAGCTCCTTTCATTCAGTCAGTAGCTTCAAACATTTCTGGTATATGAAAAACATGTTTTTCAATGGCAAAAATCAATGAATATTGTAAATGCACAAACAGTAATATCTCCACATTGCACGGTGCAATTCTGAAATTTTTTGCTTTTTCCTGTTAATCCTAGCATGATAAAGAAGATTCAAAGAGAGTGAGATGCCAGCTCCTTTCATTCAGTCAGTAGCTTCAAACATTTCTGGTATATGAAAAACATGTTTTTCAATGGCAAAAATCAATGAATATTGTAAATGCACAAACAGTAATATCTCCACATTGCACGGTGCAATTCTGAAATTTTTTGCTTTTTCCTGTTAATCCTAGCATGATAAAGAAGATTCAAAGAGAGTGAGATGCCAGCTCCTTTCATTCAGTCAGTAGCTTCAAACATTTCTGGTATATGAAAAACATGTTTTTCAATGGCAAAAATCAATGAATATTGTAAATGCACAAACAGTAATATCTCCACATTGCAAGGTGCAATTCTGAAATTTTTAGCTTTTTCCTGTTAATCCTAGCATGATAAAGAAGATTCAAAGAGAGTGAGATGCCAGCTCCTTTCATTCAGTCAGTAGCTTCAAACATTTCTGGTATATGAAAAACATGTTTTTCAATGGCAAAAATCAATGAATATTGTAAATGCACAAACAGTAATATCTCCACATTGCACGGTGCAATTCTGAAATTTTTAGCTTTTTCCTGTTAATCCTAGCATGATAAAGAAGATTCAAAGAGAGTGAGATGCCAGCTCCTTTCATTCAGTCAGTAGCTTCAAACATTTCTGGACGTTTTTCAATGGCAAAAATCAATGAATATTGTAAATGCACAAACAGTAATATCTCCACATTGCAAGGTGCAATTCTGAAATTTTTAGCTTTTTCCTGTTAATCCTAGCATGATAAAGAAGATTCAAAGAGAGTGAGATGCCAGCTCCTTTCATTCAGTCAGTAGCTTCAAACATTTCTGGTATATGAAAAACATGTTTTTCAATGGCAAAAATCAATGAATATTGTAAATGCACAAACAGTAATATCTCCACATTGCATGGTGCAATTGTGAAATTTTTTGCTTTTTCCTGCTAATCCTAGCATGATAAAGAAGATTCAAAGAGAGTGAGATGCCAGCTCCTTTCATTCAGTCAGTAGCTTCAAACATTTCTGGTATATGAAAAACATGTTTTTCAATGGCAAAAATCAATGAATATTGTAAATGCACAAACAGTAATATCTCCACATTGCACGGTGCAATTCTGAAATTTTTAGCTTTTTCCTGTTAATCCTAGCATGATAAAGAAGATTCAAAGAGAGTGAGATGCCAGCTCCTTTCATTCAGTCAGTAGCTTCAAACATTTCTGGTATATGAAAAACATGTTTTTCAATGGCAAAAATCAATGAATATTGTAAATGCACAAACAGTAATATCTCCACATTGCAAGGTGCAATTCTGAAATTTTTAGCTTTTTCCTGTTAATCCTAGCATGATAAAGAAGATTCAAAGAGAGTGAGATGCCACCTCCTTTCATTCAGTCAGTAGCTTCAAACATTTCTGGACGTTTTTCAATGGCAAAAATCAATGAATATTGTAAATGCACAAACAGTAATATCTCCACATTGCACGGTGCAATTCTGAAATTTTTAGCTTTTTCCTGTTAAAGCTAGCATGATAAAGAAGATTCAAAGAGAGTGAGATGCCAGCTCCTTTCATTCAGTCAGTAGCTTCAAACATTTCTGGTATATGAAAAACATGTTTTTCAATGGCAAAAATCAATGAATATTGTAAATGCACAAACAGTAATATCTCCACATTGCAAGGTGCAATTCTGAAATTTTTAGCTTTTTCCTGTTAATCCTAGCATGATAAAGAAGATTCAAAGAGAGTGAGATGCCACCTCCTTTCATTCAGTCAGTAGCTTCAAACATTTCTGGTATATGAAAAACATGTTTTTCAATGGCAAAAATCAATGAATATTGTAAATGCACAAACAGTAATATCTCCACATTGCATGGTGCAATTCTGAAATTTTTTGCTTTTTCCTGTTAATCCTAGCATGATAAAGAAGATTCAAAGAGAGTGAGATGCCAGCTCCTTTCATTCAGTCAGTAGCTTCAAACATTTCTGGTATATGAAAAACATGTTTTTCAATGGCAAAAATCAATGAATATTGTAAATGCACAAACAGTAATATCTCCACATTGCACGGTGCAATTCTGAAATTTTTTGCTTTTTCCTGTTAATCCTAGCATGATAAAGAAGATTCAAAGAGAGTGAGATGCCAGCTCCTTTCATTCAGTCAGTAGCTTCAAACATTTCTGGTATATGAAAAACATGTTTTTCAATGGCAAAAATCAATGAATATTGTAAATGCACAAACAGTAATATCTCCACATTGCAAGGTGCAATTCTGAAATTTTTAGCTTTTTCCTGCTAATCCTAGCATGATAAAGAAGATTCAAAGAGAGTGAGATGCCAGCTCCTTTCATTCAGTCAGTAGCTTCAAACATTTCTGGTATATGAAAAACATGTTTTTCAATGGCAAAAATCAATGAATATTGTAAATGCACAAACAGTAATATCTCCACATTGCACGGTGCAATTCTGAAATTTTTAGCTTTTTCCTGTTAATCCTAGCATGATAAAGAAGATTCAAAGAGAGTGAGATGCCAGCTCCTTTCATTCAGTCAGTAGCTTCAAACATTTCTGGACGTTTTTCAATGGCAAAAATCAATGAATATTGTAAATGCACAAACAGTAATATCTCCACATTGCAAGGTGCAATTCTGAAATTTTTAGCTTTTTCCTGTTAATCCTAGCATGATAAAGAAGATTCAAAGAGAGTGAGATGCCAGCTCCTTTCATTCAGTCAGTAGCTTCAAACATTTCTGGTATATGAAAAACATGTTTTTCAATGGCAAAAATCAATGAATATTGTAAATGCACAAACAGTAATATCTCCACATTGCACGGTGCAATTCTGAAATTTTTTGCTTTTTCCTGCTAATCCTAGCATGATAAAGAAGATTCAAAGAGAGTGAGATGCCAGCTCCTTTCATTCAGTCAGTAGCTTCAAACATTTCTGGTATATGAAAAACATGTTTTTCAATGGCAAAAATCAATGAATATTGTAAATGCACAAACAGTAATATCTCCACATTGCACGGTGCAATTCTGAAATTTTTAGCTTTTTCCTGTTAATCCTAGCATGATAAAGAAGATTCAAAGAGAGTGAGATGCCAGCTCCTTTCATTCAGTCAGTAGCTTCAAACATTTCTGGTATATGAAAAACATGTTTTTCAATGGCAAAAATCAATGAATATTGTAAATGCACAAACAGTAATATCTCCACATTGCAAGGTGCAATTCTGAAATTTTTAGCTTTTTCCTGTTAATCCTAGCATGATAAAGAAGATTCAAAGAGAGTGAGATGCCAGCTAATTTCATTCAGTCAGTAGCTTCAAACATTTCTGGTATATGAAAAACATGTTTTTCAATGGCAAAAATCAATGAATATTGTAAATGCACAAACAGTAATATCTCCACATTGCACGGTGCAATTCTGAAATTTTTTGCTTTTTCCTGTTAATCCTAGCATGATAAAGAAGATTCAAAGAGAGTGAGATGCCAGCTCCTTTCATTCAGTCAGTAGCTTCAAACATTTCTGGACGTTTTTCAATGGCAAAAATCAATGAATATTGTAAATGCACAAACAGTAATATCTCCACATTGCACGGTGCAATTCTGAAATTTTTTGCTTTTTCCTGCTAATCCTAGCATGATAAAGAAGATTCAAAGAGAGTGAGATGCCAGCTCCTTTCATTCAGTCAGTAGCTTCAAACATTTCTGGTATATGAAAAACATGTTTTTCAATGGCAAAAATCAATGAATATTGTAAATGCACAAACAGTAATATCTCCACATTGCACGGTGCAATTCTGAAATTTTTAGCTTTTTCCTGTTAATCCTAGCATGATAAAGAAGATTCAAAGAGAGTGAGATGCCAGCTCCTTTCATTCAGTCAGTAGCTTCAAACATTTCTGGTATATGAAAAACATGTTTTTCAATGGCAAAAATCAATGAATATTGTAAATGCACAAACAGTAATATCTCCACATTGCACGGTGCAATTCTGAAATTTTTAGCTTTTTCCTGTTAATCCTAGCATGATAAAGAAGATTCAAAGAGAGTGAGATGCCAGCTCCTTTCATTCAGTCAGTAGCTTCAAACATTTCTGGACGTTTTTCAATGGCAAAAATCAATGAATATTGTAAATGCACAAACAGTAATATCTCCACATTGCACGGTGCAATTCTGAAATTTTTAGCTTTTTCCTGTTAATCCTAGCATGATAAAGAAGATTCAAAGAGAGTGAGATGCCAGCTCCTTTCATTCAGTCAGTAGCTTCAAACATTTCTGGTATATGAAAAACATGTTTTTCAATGGCAAAAATCAATGAATATTGTAAATGCACAAACAGTAATATCTCCACATTGCACGGTGCAATTCTGAAATTTTTTGCTTTTTCCTGTTAATCCTAGCATGATAAAGAAGATTCAAAGAGAGTGAGATGCCAGCTCCTTTCATTCAGTCAGTAGCTTCAAACATTTCTGGTATATGAAAAACATGTTTTTCAATGGCAAAAATCAATGAATATTGTAAATGCACAAACAGTAATATCTCCACATTGCAAGGTGCAATTCTGAAATTTTTAGCTTTTTCCTGTTAATCCTAGCATGATAAAGAAGATTCAAAGAGAGTCAGATGCCAGCTCCTTTCATTCAGTCAGTAGCTTCAAACATTTCTGGTATATGAAAAACATGTTTTTCAATGGCAAAAATCAATGAATATTGTAAATGCACAAACAGTAATATCTCCACATTGCACGGTGCAATTCTGAAATTTTTAGCTTTTTCCTGTTAATCCTAGCATGATAAAGAAGATTCAAAGAGAGTGAGATGCCAGCTCCTTTCATTCAGTCAGTAGCTTCAAACATTTCTGGTATATGAAAAACATGTTTTTCAATGGCAAAAATCAATGAATATTGTAAATGCACAAACAGTAATATCTCCACATTGCACGGTGCAATTCTGAAATTTTTAGCTTTTTCCTGTTAATCCTAGCATGATAAAGAAGATTCAAAGAGAGTGAGATGCCAGCTCCTTTCATTCAGTCAGTAGCTTCAAACATTTCTGGTATATGAAAAACATGTTTTTCAATGGCAAAAATCAATGAATATTGTAAATGCACAAACAGTAATATCTCCACATTGCACGGTGCAATTCTGAAATTTTTTGCTTTTTCCTGTTAATCCTAGCATGATAAAGAAGATTCAAAGAGAGTGAGATGCCAGCTCCTTTCATTCAGTCAGTAGCTTCAAACATTTCTGGTATATGAAAAACATGTTTTTCAATGGCAAAAATCAATGAATATTGTAAATGCACAAACAGTAATATCTCCACATTGCAAGGTGCAATTCTGAAATTTTTAGCTTTTTCCTGTTAATCCTAGCATGATAAAGAAGATTCAAAGAGAGTGAGATGCCAGCTCCTTTCATTCAGTCAGTAGCTTCAAACATTTCTGGTATATGAAAAACATGTTTTTCAATGGCAAAAATCAATGAATATTGTAAATGCACAAACAGTAATATCTCCACATTGCACGGTGCAATTCTGAAATTTTTAGCTTTTTCCTGTTAATCCTAGCATGATAAAGAAGATTCAAAGAGAGTGAGATGCCAGCTCCTTTCATTCAGTCAGTAGCTTCAAACATTTCTGGACGTTTTTCAATGGCAAAAATCAATGAATATTGTAAATGCACAAACAGTAATATCTCCACATTGCAAGGTGCAATTCTGAAATTTTTAGCTTTTTCCTGTTAATCCTAGCATGATAAAGAAGATTCAAAGAGAGTGAGATGCCAGCTCCTTTCATTCAGTCAGTAGCTTCAAACATTTCTGGTATATGAAAAACATGTTTTTCAATGGCAAAAATCAATGAATATTGTAAATGCACAAACAGTAATATCTCCACATTGCACGGTGAAATTCTGAAATTTTTTGCTTTTTCCTGCTAATCCTAGCATGATAAAGAAGATTCAAAGAGAGTGAGATGCCAGCTCCTTTCATTCAGTCAGTAGCTTCAAACATTTCTGGTATATGAAAAACATGTTTTTCAATGGCAAAAATCAATGAATATTGTAAATGCACAAACAGTAATATCTCCACATTGCACGGTGCAATTCTGAAATTTTTAGCTTTTTCCTGTTAATCCTAGCATGATAAAGAAGATTCAAAGAGAGTGAGATGCCAGCTCCTTTCATTCAGTCAGTAGCTTCAAACATTTCTGGTATATGAAAAACATGTTTTTCAATGGCAAAAATCAATGAATATTGTAAATGCACAAACAGTAATATCTCCACATTGCAAGGTGCAATTCTGAAATTTTTAGCTTTTTCCTGTTAATCCTAGCATGATAAAGAAGATTCAAAGAGAGTGAGATGCCAGCTCCTTTCATTCAGTCAGTAGCTTCAAACATTTCTGGTATATGAAAAACATGTTTTTCAATGGCAAAAATCAATGAATATTGTAAATGCACAAACAGTAATATCTCCACATTGCACGGTGCAATTCTGAAATTTTTTGCTTTTTCCTGTTAATCCTAGCATGATAAAGAAGATTCAAAGAGAGTGAGATGCCAGCTCCTTTCATTCAGTCAGTAGCTTCAAACATTTCTGGACGTTTTTCAATGGCAAAAATCAATGAATATTGTAAATGCACAAACAGTAATATCTCCACATTGCACGCTGCAATTCTGAAATTTTTTGCTTTTTCCTGCTAATCCTAGCATGATAAAGAAGATTCAAAGAGAGTGAGATGCCAGCTCCTTTCATTCAGTCAGTAGCTTCAAACATTTCTGGTATATGAAAAACATGTTTTTCAATGGCAAAAATCAATGAATATTGTAAATGCACAAACAGTAATATCTCCACATTGCACGGTGCAATTCTGAAATTTTTAGCTTTTTCCTGTTAATCCTAGCATGATAAAGAAGATTCAAAGAGAGTGAGATGCCAGCTCCTTTCATTCAGTCAGTAGCTTCAAACATTTCTGGTATATGAAAAACATGTTTTTCAATGGCAAAAATCAATGAATATTGTAAATGCACAAACAGTAATATCTCCACATTGCACGGTGCAATTCTGAAATTTTTAGCTTTTTCCTGTTAATCCTAGCATGATAAAGAAGATTCAAAGAGAGTGAGATGCCAGCTCCTTTCATTCAGTCAGTAGCTTCAAACATTTCTGGACGTTTTTCAATGGCAAAAATCAATGAATATTGTAAATGCACAAACAGTAATATCTCCACATTGCACGGTGCAATTCTGAAATTTTTAGCTTTTTCCTGTTAATCCTAGCATGATAAAGAAGATTCAAAGAGAGTGAGATGCCAGCTCCTTTCATTCAGTCAGTAGCTTCAAACATTTCTGGTATATGAAAAACATGTTTTTCAATGGCAAAAATCAATGAATATTGTAAATGCACAAACAGTAATATCTCCACATTGCACGGTGCAATTCTGAAATTTTTTGCTTTTTCCTGTTAATCCTAGCATGATAAAGAAGATTCAAAGAGAGTGAGATGCCAGCTCCTTTCATTCAGTCAGTAGCTTCAAACATTTCTGGTATATGAAAAACATGTTTTTCAATGGCAAAAATCAATGAATATTGTAAATGCACAAACAGTAATATCTCCACATTGCAAGGTGCAATTCTGAAATTTTTTGCTTTTTCCTGCTAATCCTAGCATGATAAAGAAGATTCAAAGAGAGTGAGATGCCAGCTCCTTTCATTCAGTCAGTAGCTTCAAACATTTCTGGTATATGAAAAACATGTTTTTCAATGGCAAAAATCAATGAATATTGTAAATGCACAAACAGTAATATCTCCACATTGCACGGTGCAATTCTGAAATTTTTAGCTTTTTCCTGTTAATCCTAGCATGATAAAGAAGATTCAAAGAGAGTGAGATGCCAGCTCCTTTCATTCAGTCAGTAGCTTCAAACATTTCTGGTATATGAAAAACATGTTTTTCAATGGCAAAAATCAATGAATATTGTAAATGCACAAACAGTAATATCTCCACATTGCACGGTGCAATTCTGAAATTTTTTGCTTTTTCCTGCTAATCCTAGCATGATAAAGAAGATTCAAAGAGAGTGAGATGCCAGCTCCTTTCATTCAGTCAGTAGCTTCAAACATTTCTGGTATATGAAAAACATGTTTTTCAATGGCAAAAATCAATGAATATTGTAAATGCACAAACAGTAATATCTCCACATTGCACGGTGCAATTCTGAAATTTTTTGCTTTTTCCTGTTAATCCTAGCATGATAAAGAAGATTCAAAGAGAGTGAGATGCCAGCTCCTTTCATTCAGTCAGTAGCTTCAAACATTTCTGGTATATGAAAAACATGTTTTTCAATGGCAAAAATCAATGAATATTGTAAATGCACAAACAGTAATATCTCCACATTGCACGGTGCAATTCTGAAATTTTTTGCTTTTTCCTGCTAATCCTAGCATGATAAAGAAGATTCAAAGAGAGTGAGATGCCAGCTCCTTTCATTCAGTCAGTAGCTTCAAACATTTCTGGTATATGAAAAACATGTTTTTCAATGGCAAAAATCAATGAATATTGTAAATGCACAAACAGTAATATCTCCACATTGCATGGTGCAATTCTGAAATTTTTAGCTTTTTCCTGTTAATCCTAGCATGATAAAGAAGATTCAAAGAGAGTGAGATGCCAGCTCCTTTCATTCAGTCAGTAGCTTCAAACATTTCTGGTATATGAAAAACATGTTTTTCAATGGCAAAAATCAATGAATATTGTAAATGCACAAACAGTAATATCTCCACATTGCACGGTGCAATTCTGAAATTTTTTGCTTTTTCCTGCTAATCCTAGCATGATAAAGAAGATTCAAAGAGAGTGAGATGCCAGCTCCTTTCATTCAGTCAGTAGCTTCAAACATTTCTGGTATATGAAAAACATGTTTTTCAATGGCAAAAATCAATGAATATTGTAAATGCACAAACAGTAATATCTCCACATTGCACGGTGCAATTCTGAAATTTTTTGCTTTTTCCTGCTAATCCTAGCATGATAAAGAAGATTCAAAGAGAGTGAGATGCCAGCTCCTTTCATTCAGTCAGTAGCTTCAAACATTTCTGGTATATGAAAAACATGTTTTTCAATGGCAAAAATCAATGAATATTGTAAATGCACAAACAGTAATATCTCCACATTGCACGGTGCAATTCTGAAATTTTTAGCTTTTTCCTGCTAATCCTAGCATGATAAAGAAGATTCAAAGAGAGTGAGATGCCAGCTCCTTTCATTCAGTCAGTAGCTTCAAACATTTCTGGTATATGAAAAACATGTTTTTCAATGGCAAAAATCAATGAATATTGTAAATGCACAAACAGTAATATCTCCACATTGCACGGTGCAATTCTGAAATTTTTAGCTTTTTCCTGTTAATCCTAGCATGATAAAGAAGATTCAAAGAGAGTGAGATGCCAGCTCCTTTCATTCAGTCAGTAGCTTCAAACATTTCTGGTATATGAAAAACATGTTTTTCAATGGCAAAAATCAATGAATATTGTAAATGCACAAACAGTAATATCTCCACATTGCACGGTGCAATTCTGAAATTTTTTGCTTTTTCCTGCTAATCCTAGCATGATAAAGAAGATTCAAAGAGAGTGAGATGCCAGCTCCTTTCATTCAGTCAGTAGCTTCAAACATTTCTGGACGTTTTTCAATGGCAAAAATCAATGAATATTGTAAATGCACAAACAGTAATATCTCCACATTGCACGGTGCAATTCTGAAATTTTTTGCTTTTTCCTGCTAATCCTAGCATGATAAAGAAGATTCAAAGAGAGTGAGATGCCAGCTCCTTTCATTCAGTCAGTAGCTTCAAACATTTCTGGTATATGAAAAACATGTTTTTCAATGGCAAAAATCAATGAATATTGTAAATGCACAAACAGTAATATCTCCACATTGCACGGTGCAATTCTGAAATTTTTAGCTTTTTCCTGCTAATCCTAGCATGATAAAGAAGATTCAAAGAGAGTGAGATGCCAGCTCCTTTCATTCAGTCAGTAGCTTCAAACATTTCTGGACGTTTTTCAATGGCAAAAATCAATGAATATTGTAAATGCACAAACAGTAATATCTCCACATTGCACGCTGCAATTCTGAAATTTTTAGCTTTTTCCTGTTAATCCTAGCATGATAAAGAAGATTCAAAGAGAGTGAGATGCCAGCTCCTTTCATTCAGTCAGTAGCTTCAAACATTTCTGGTATATGAAAAACATGTTTTTCAATGGCAAAAATCAATGAATATTGTAAATGCACAAACAGTAATATCTCCACATTGCACGGTGCAATTCTGAAATTTTTTGCTTTTTCCTGCTAATCCTAGCATGATAAAGAAGATTCAAAGAGAGTGAGATGCCAGCTCCTTTCATTCAGTCAGTAGCTTCAAACATTTCTGGACGTTTTTCAATGGCAAAAATCAATGAATATTGTAAATGCACAAACAGTAATATCTCCACATTGCACGGTGCAATTCTGAAATTTTTTGCTTTTTCCTGCTAATCCTAGCATGATAAAGAAGATTCAAAGAGAGTGAGATGCCAGCTCCTTTCATTCAGTCAGTAGCTTCAAACATTTCTGGTATATGAAAAACATGTTTTTCAATGGCAAAAATCAATGAATATTGTAAATGCACAAACAGTAATATCTCCACATTGCACGGTGCAATTCTGAAATTTTTAGCTTTTTCCTGCTAATCCTAGCATGATAAAGAAGATTCAAAGAGAGTGAGATGCCAGCTCCTTTCATTCAGTCAGTAGCTTCAAACATTTCTGGACGTTTTTCAATGGCAAAAATCAATGAATATTGTAAATGCACAAACAGTAATATCTCCACATTGCAGGCTGCAATTCTGAAATTTTTAGCTTTTTCCTGTTAATCCTAGCATGATAAAGAAGATTCAAAGAGAGTGAGATGCCAGCTCCTTTCATTCAGTCAGTAGCTTCAAACATTTCTGGTATATGAAAAACATGTTTTTCAATGGCAAAAATCAATGAATATTGTAAATGCACAAACAGTAATATCTCCACATTGCAAGGTGCAATTCTGAAATTTTTTGCTTTTTCCTGCTAATCCTAGCATGATAAAGAAGATTCAAAGAGAGTGAGATGCCAGCTCCTTTCATTCAGTCAGTAGCTTCAAACATTTCTGGACGTTTTTCAATGGCAAAAATCAATGAATATTGTAAATGCACAAACAGTAATATCTCCACATTGCAAGGTGCAATTCTGAAATTTTTAGCTTTTTCCTGTTAATCCTAGCATGATAAAGAAGATTCAAAGAGAGTGAGATGCCAGCTCCTTTCATTCAGTCAGTAGCTTCAAACATTTCTGGACGTTTTTCAATGGCAAAAATCAATGAATATTGTAAATGCACAAACAGTAATATCTCCACATTGCAAGGTGCAATTCTGAAATTTTTTGCTTTTTCCTGCTAATCCTAGCATGATAAAGAAGATTCAAAGAGAGTGAGATGCCAGCTCCTTTCATTCAGTCAGTAGCTTCAAACATTTCTGGTATATGAAAAACATGTTTTTCAATGGCAAAAATCAATGAATATTGTAAATGCACAAACAGTAATATCTCCACATTGCAAGGTGCAATTCTGAAATTTTTTGCTTTTTCCTGCTAATCCTAGCATGATAAAGAAGATTCAAAGCGAGTGAGATGCCAGCTCCTTTCATTCAGTCAGTAGCTTCAAACATTTCTGGTATATGAAAAACATGTTTTTCAATGGCAAAAATCAATGAATATTGTAAATGCACAAACAGTAATATCTCCACATTGCACGGTGCAATTCTGAAATTTTTTGCTTTTTCCTGCTAATCCTAGCATGATAAAGAAGATTCAAAGAGAGTGAGATGCCAGCTCCTTTCATTCAGTCAGTAGCTTCAAACATTTCTGGTATATGAAAAACATGTTTTTCAATGGCAAAAATCAATGAATATTGTAAATGCACAAACAGTAATATCTCCACATTGCACGGTGCAATTCTGAAATTTTTTGCTTTTTCCTGCTAATCCTAGCATGATAAAGAAGATTCAAAGAGAGTGAGATGCCAGCTCCTTTCATTCAGTCAGTAGCTTCAAACATTTCTGGTATATGAAAAACATGTTTTTCAATGGCAAAAATCAATGAATATTGTAAATGCACAAACAGTAATATCTCCACATTGCACGGTGCAATTCTGAAATTTTTAGCTTTTTCCTGTTAATCCTAGCATGATAAAGAAGATTCAAAGAGAGTGAGATGCCAGCTCCTTTCATTCAGTCAGTAGCTTCAAACATTTCTGGTATATGAAAAACATGTTTTTCAATGGCAAAAATCAATGAATATTGTAAATGCACAAACAGTAATATCTCCACATTGCACGGTGCAATTCTGAAATTTTTAGCTTTTTCCTGCTAATCCTAGCATGATAAAGAAGATTCAAAGAGAGTGAGATGCCAGCTCCTTTCATTCAGTCAGTAGCTTCAAACATTTCTGGTATATGAAAAACATGTTTTTCAATGGCAAAAATCAATGAATATTGTAAATGCACAAACAGTAATATCTCCACATTGCACGGTGCAATTCTGAAATTTTTAGCTTTTTCCTGTTAATCCTAGCATGATAAAGAAGATTCAAAGAGAGTGAGATGCCAGCTCCTTTCATTCAGTCAGTAGCTTCAAACATTTCTGGTATATGAAAAACATGTTTTTCAATGGCAAAAATCAATGAATATTGTAAATGCACAAACAGTAATATCTCCACATTGCAAGGTGCAATTCTGAAATTTTTAGCTTTTTCCTGCTAATCCTAGCATGATAAAGAAGATTCAAAGAGAGTGAGATGCCAGCTCCTTTCATTCAGTCAGTAGCTTCAAACATTTCTGGTATATGAAAAACATGTTTTTCAATGGCAAAAATCAATGAATATTGTAAATGCACAAACAGTAATATCTCCACATTGCAAGGTGCAATTCTGAAATTTTTTGCTTTTTCCTGCTAATCCTAGCATGATAAAGAAGATTCAAAGAGAGTGAGATGCCAGCTCCTTTCATTCAGTCAGTAGCTTCAAACATTTCTGGTATATGAAAAACATGTTTTTCAATGGCAAAAATCAATGAATATTGTAAATGCACAAACAGTAATATCTCCACATTGCACGGTGCAATTCTGAAATTTTTTGCTTTTTCCTGTTAATCCTAGCATGATAAAGAAGATTCAAAGAGAGTGAGATGCCAGCTCCTTTCATTCAGTCAGTAGCTTCAAACATTTCTGGTATATGAAAAACATGTTTTTCAATGGCAAAAATCAATGAATATTGTAAATGCACAAACAGTAATATCTCCACATTGCACGGTGCAATTCTGAAATTTTTAGCTTTTTCCTGTTAATCCTAGCATGATAAAGAAGATTCAAAGAGAGTGAGATGCCAGCTCCTTTCATTCAGTCAGTAGCTTCAAACATTTCTGGTATATGAAAAACATGTTTTTCAATGGCAAAAATCAATGAATATTGTAAATGCACAAACAGTAATATCTCCACATTGCACGGTGCAATTCTGAAATTTTTAGCTTTTTCCTGCTAATCCTAGCATGATAAAGAAGATTCAAAGAGAGTGAGATGCCAGCTCCTTTCATTCAGTCAGTAGCTTCAAACATTTCTGGTATATGAAAAACATGTTTTTCAATGGCAAAAATCAATGAATATTGTAAATGCACAAACAGTAATATCTCCACATTGCACGGTGCAATTCTGAAATTTTTAGCTTTTTCCTGTTAATCCTAGCATGATAAAGAAGATTCAAAGAGAGTGAGATGCCAGCTCCTTTCATTCAGTCAGTAGCTTCAAACATTTCTGGTATATGAAAAACATGTTTTTCAATGGCAAAAATCAATGAATATTGTAAATGCACAAACAGTAATATCTCCACATTGCAAGGTGCAATTCTGAAATTTTTTGCTTTTTCCTGCTAATCCTAGCATGATAAAGAAGATTCAAAGAGAGTGAGATGCCAGCTCCTTTCATTCAGTCAGTAGCTTCAAACATTTCTGGACGTTTTTCAATGGCAAAAATCAATGAATATTGTAAATGCACAAACAGTAATATCTCCACATTGCACGGTGCAATTCTGAAATTTTTTGCTTTTTCCTGCTAATCCTAGCATGATAAAGAAGATTCAAAGAGAGTGAGATGCCAGCTCCTTTCATTCAGTCAGTAGCTTCAAACATTTCTGGTATATGAAAAACATGTTTTTCAATGGCAAAAATCAATGAATATTGTAAATGCACAAACAGTAATATCTCCACATTGCACGGTGCAATTCTGAAATTTTTAGCTTTTTCCTGTTAATCCTAGCATGATAAAGAAGATTCAAAGAGAGTGAGATGCCAGCTCCTTTCATTCAGTCAGTAGCTTCAAACATTTCTGGTATATGAAAAACATGTTTTTCAATGGCAAAAATCAATGAATATTGTAAATGCACAAACAGTAATATCTCCACATTGCAAGGTGCAATTCTGAAATTTTTTGCTTTTTCCTGTTAATCCTAGCATGATAAAGAAGATTCAAAGAGAGTGAGATGCCAGCTCCTTTCATTCAGTCAGTAGCTTCAAACATTTCTGGTATATGAAAAACATGTTTTTCAATGGCAAAAATCAATGAATATTGTAAATGCACAAACAGTAATATCTCCACATTGCACGGTGCAATTCTGAAATTTTTAGCTTTTTCCTGTTAATCCTAGCATGATAAAGAAGATTCAAAGAGAGTGAGATGCCAGCTCCTTTCATTCAGTCAGTAGCTTCAAACATTTCTGGTATATGAAAAACATGTTTTTCAATGGCAAAAATCAATGAATATTGTAAATGCACAAACAGTAATATCTCCACATTGCAAGGTGCAATTCTGAAATTTTTAGCTTTTTCCTGCTAATCCTAGCATGATAAAGAAGATTCAAAGAGAGTGAGATGCCAGCTGCTTTCATTCAGTCAGTAGCTTCAAACATTTCTGGTATATGAAAAACATGTTTTTCAATGGCAAAAATCAATGAATATTGTAAATGCACAAACAGTAATATCTCCACATTGCAAGGTGCAATTCTGAAATTTTTTGCTTTTTCCTGCTAATCCTAGCATGATAAAGAAGATTCAAAGAGAGTGAGATGCCAGCTCCTTTCATTCAGTCAGTAGCTTCAAACATTTCTGGTATATGAAAAACATGTTTTTCAATGGCAAAAATCAATGAATATTGTAAATGCACAAACAGTAATATCTCCACATTGCACGGTGCAATTCTGAAATTTTTTGCTTTTTCCTGTTAATCCTAGCATGATAAAGAAGATTCAAAGAGAGTGAGATGCCAGCTCCTTTCATTCAGTCAGTAGCTTCAAACATTTCTGGTATATGAAAAACATGTTTTTCAATGGCAAAAATCAATGAATATTGTAAATGCACAAACAGTAATATCTCCACATTGCACGGTGCAATTCTGAAATTTTTAGCTTTTTCCTGTTAATCCTAGCATGATAAAGAAGATTCAAAGAGAGTGAGATGCCAGCTCCTTTCATTCAGTCAGTAGCTTCAAACATTTCTGGTATATGAAAAACATGTTTTTCAATGGCAAAAATCAATGAATATTGTAAATGCACAAACAGTAATATCTCCACATTGCACGGTGCAATTCTGAAATTTTTAGCTTTTTCCTGCTAATCCTAGCATGATAAAGAAGATTCAAAGAGAGTGAGATGCCAGCTCCTTTCATTCAGTCAGTAGCTTCAAACATTTCTGGTATATGAAAAACATGTTTTTCAATGGCAAAAATCAATGAATATTGTAAATGCACAAACAGTAATATCTCCACATTGCACGGTGCAATTCTGAAATTTTTAGCTTTTTCCTGTTAATCCTAGCATGATAAAGAAGATTCAAAGAGAGTGAGATGCCAGCTCCTTTCATTCAGTCAGTAGCTTCAAACATTTCTGGTATATGAAAAACATGTTTTTCAATGGCAAAAATCAATGAATATTGTAAATGCACAAACAGTAATATCTCCACATTGCAAGGTGCAATTCTGAAATTTTTTGCTTTTTCCTGCTAATCCTAGCATGATAAAGAAGATTCAAAGAGAGTGAGATGCCAGCTCCTTTCATTCAGTCAGTAGC
The DNA here is from genome assembly GCF_046119375.1 of Phyllobates terribilis. Classification (NCBI taxonomy): domain Eukaryota; kingdom Metazoa; phylum Chordata; class Amphibia; order Anura; family Dendrobatidae; genus Phyllobates; species Phyllobates terribilis. The sequence continues at coordinate 70,180 of NW_027365092.1, read as the reverse complement.
TTCAAACATTTCTGGACGTTTTTCAATGGCAAAAATCAATGAATATTGTAAATGCACAAACAGTAATATCTCCACATTGCACGGTGCAATTCTGAAATTTTTTGCTTTTTCCTGCTAATCCTAGCATGATAAAGAAGATTCAAAGAGAGTGAGATGCCAGCTCCTTTCATTCAGTCAGTAGCTTCAAACATTTCTGGTATATGAAAAACATGTTTTTCAATGGCAAAAATCAATGAATATTGTAAATGCACAAACAGTAATATCTCCACATTGCACGGTGCAATTCTGAAATTTTTAGCTTTTTCCTGTTAATCCTAGCATGATAAAGAAGATTCAAAGAGAGTGAGATGCCAGCTCCTTTCATTCAGTCAGTAGCTTCAAACATTTCTGGTATATGAAAAACATGTTTTTCAATGGCAAAAATCAATGAATATTGTAAATGCACAAACAGTAATATCTCCACATTGCAAGGTGCAATTCTGAAATTTTTTGCTTTTTCCTGTTAATCCTAGCATGATAAAGAAGATTCAAAGAGAGTGAGATGCCAGCTCCTTTCATTCAGTCAGTAGCTTCAAACATTTCTGGACGTTTTTCAATGGCAAAAATCAATGAATATTGTAAATGCACAAACAGTAATATCTCCACATTGCAAGGTGCAATTCTGAAATTTTTTGCTTTTTCCTGCTAATCCTAGCATGATAAAGAAGATTCAAAGAGAGTGAGATGCCAGCTCCTTTCATTCAGTCAGTAGCTTCAAACATTTCTGGACGTTTTTCAATGGCAAAAATCAATGAATATTGTAAATGCACAAACAGTAATATCTCCACATTGCAAGGTGCAATTCTGAAATTTTTTGCTTTTTCCTGCTAATCCTAGCATGATAAAGAAGATTCAAAGAGAGTGAGATGCCAGCTCCTTTCATTCAGTCAGTAGCTTCAAACATTTCTGGTATATGAAAAACATGTTTTTCAATGGCAAAAATCAATGAATATTGTAAATGCACAAACAGTAATATCTCCACATTGCAAGGTGCAATTCTGAAATTTTTTGCTTTTTCCTGCTAATCCTAGCATGATAAAGAAGATTCAAAGCGAGTGAGATGCCAGCTCCTTTCATTCAGTCAGTAGCTTCAAACATTTCTGGTATATGAAAAACATGTTTTTCAATGGCAAAAATCAATGAATATTGTAAATGCACAAACAGTAATATCTCCACATTGCACGGTGCAATTCTGAAATTTTTTGCTTTTTCCTGCTAATCCTAGCATGATAAAGAAGATTCAAAGAGAGTGAGATGCCAGCTCCTTTCATTCAGTCAGTAGCTTCAAACATTTCTGGTATATGAAAAACATGTTTTTCAATGGCAAAAATCAATGAATATTGTAAATGCACAAACAGTAATATCTCCACATTGCACGGTGCAATTCTGAAATTTTTTGCTTTTTCCTGCTAATCCTAGCATGATAAAGAAGATTCAAAGAGAGTGAGATGCCAGCTCCTTTCATTCAGTCAGTAGCTTCAAACATTTCTGGTATATGAAAAACATGTTTTTCAATGGCAAAAATCAATGAATATTGTAAATGCACAAACAGTAATATCTCCACATTGCACGGTGCAATTCTGAAATTTTTAGCTTTTTCCTGTTAATCCTAGCATGATAAAGAAGATTCAAAGAGAGTGAGATGCCAGCTCCTTTCATTCAGTCAGTAGCTTCAAACATTTCTGGTATATGAAAAACATGTTTTTCAATGGCAAAAATCAATGAATATTGTAAATGCACAAACAGTAATATCTCCACATTGCACGGTGCAATTCTGAAATTTTTAGCTTTTTCCTGCTAATCCTAGCATGATAAAGAAGATTCAAAGAGAGTGAGATGCCAGCTCCTTTCATTCAGTCAGTAGCTTCAAACATTTCTGGTATATGAAAAACATGTTTTTCAATGGCAAAAATCAATGAATATTGTAAATGCACAAACAGTAATATCTCCACATTGCACGGTGCAATTCTGAAATTTTTAGCTTTTTCCTGTTAATCCTAGCATGATAAAGAAGATTCAAAGAGAGTGAGATGCCAGCTCCTTTCATTCAGTCAGTAGCTTCAAACATTTCTGGTATATGAAAAACATGTTTTTCAATGGCAAAAATCAATGAATATTGTAAATGCACAAACAGTAATATCTCCACATTGCAAGGTGCAATTCTGAAATTTTTAGCTTTTTCCTGCTAATCCTAGCATGATAAAGAAGATTCAAAGAGAGTGAGATGCCAGCTCCTTTCATTCAGTCAGTAGCTTCAAACATTTCTGGTATATGAAAAACATGTTTTTCAATGGCAAAAATCAATGAATATTGTAAATGCACAAACAGTAATATCTCCACATTGCAAGGTGCAATTCTGAAATTTTTTGCTTTTTCCTGCTAATCCTAGCATGATAAAGAAGATTCAAAGAGAGTGAGATGCCAGCTCCTTTCATTCAGTCAGTAGCTTCAAACATTTCTGGTATATGAAAAACATGTTTTTCAATGGCAAAAATCAATGAATATTGTAAATGCACAAACAGTAATATCTCCACATTGCACGGTGCAATTCTGAAATTTTTTGCTTTTTCCTGTTAATCCTAGCATGATAAAGAAGATTCAAAGAGAGTGAGATGCCAGCTCCTTTCATTCAGTCAGTAGCTTCAAACATTTCTGGTATATGAAAAACATGTTTTTCAATGGCAAAAATCAATGAATATTGTAAATGCACAAACAGTAATATCTCCACATTGCACGGTGCAATTCTGAAATTTTTAGCTTTTTCCTGTTAATCCTAGCATGATAAAGAAGATTCAAAGAGAGTGAGATGCCAGCTCCTTTCATTCAGTCAGTAGCTTCAAACATTTCTGGTATATGAAAAACATGTTTTTCAATGGCAAAAATCAATGAATATTGTAAATGCACAAACAGTAATATCTCCACATTGCACGGTGCAATTCTGAAATTTTTAGCTTTTTCCTGCTAATCCTAGCATGATAAAGAAGATTCAAAGAGAGTGAGATGCCAGCTCCTTTCATTCAGTCAGTAGCTTCAAACATTTCTGGTATATGAAAAACATGTTTTTCAATGGCAAAAATCAATGAATATTGTAAATGCACAAACAGTAATATCTCCACATTGCACGGTGCAATTCTGAAATTTTTAGCTTTTTCCTGTTAATCCTAGCATGATAAAGAAGATTCAAAGAGAGTGAGATGCCAGCTCCTTTCATTCAGTCAGTAGCTTCAAACATTTCTGGTATATGAAAAACATGTTTTTCAATGGCAAAAATCAATGAATATTGTAAATGCACAAACAGTAATATCTCCACATTGCAAGGTGCAATTCTGAAATTTTTTGCTTTTTCCTGCTAATCCTAGCATGATAAAGAAGATTCAAAGAGAGTGAGATGCCAGCTCCTTTCATTCAGTCAGTAGCTTCAAACATTTCTGGACGTTTTTCAATGGCAAAAATCAATGAATATTGTAAATGCACAAACAGTAATATCTCCACATTGCACGGTGCAATTCTGAAATTTTTTGCTTTTTCCTGCTAATCCTAGCATGATAAAGAAGATTCAAAGAGAGTGAGATGCCAGCTCCTTTCATTCAGTCAGTAGCTTCAAACATTTCTGGTATATGAAAAACATGTTTTTCAATGGCAAAAATCAATGAATATTGTAAATGCACAAACAGTAATATCTCCACATTGCACGGTGCAATTCTGAAATTTTTAGCTTTTTCCTGTTAATCCTAGCATGATAAAGAAGATTCAAAGAGAGTGAGATGCCAGCTCCTTTCATTCAGTCAGTAGCTTCAAACATTTCTGGTATATGAAAAACATGTTTTTCAATGGCAAAAATCAATGAATATTGTAAATGCACAAACAGTAATATCTCCACATTGCAAGGTGCAATTCTGAAATTTTTTGCTTTTTCCTGTTAATCCTAGCATGATAAAGAAGATTCAAAGAGAGTGAGATGCCAGCTCCTTTCATTCAGTCAGTAGCTTCAAACATTTCTGGTATATGAAAAACATGTTTTTCAATGGCAAAAATCAATGAATATTGTAAATGCACAAACAGTAATATCTCCACATTGCACGGTGCAATTCTGAAATTTTTAGCTTTTTCCTGTTAATCCTAGCATGATAAAGAAGATTCAAAGAGAGTGAGATGCCAGCTCCTTTCATTCAGTCAGTAGCTTCAAACATTTCTGGTATATGAAAAACATGTTTTTCAATGGCAAAAATCAATGAATATTGTAAATGCACAAACAGTAATATCTCCACATTGCAAGGTGCAATTCTGAAATTTTTAGCTTTTTCCTGCTAATCCTAGCATGATAAAGAAGATTCAAAGAGAGTGAGATGCCAGCTCCTTTCATTCAGTCAGTAGCTTCAAACATTTCTGGTATATGAAAAACATGTTTTTCAATGGCAAAAATCAATGAATATTGTAAATGCACAAACAGTAATATCTCCACATTGCAAGGTGCAATTCTGAAATTTTTTGCTTTTTCCTGCTAATCCTAGCATGATAAAGAAGATTCAAAGAGAGTGAGATGCCAGCTCCTTTCATTCAGTCAGTAGCTTCAAACATTTCTGGTATATGAAAAACATGTTTTTCAATGGCAAAAATCAATGAATATTGTAAATGCACAAACAGTAATATCTCCACATTGCACGGTGCAATTCTGAAATTTTTTGCTTTTTCCTGTTAATCCTAGCATGATAAAGAAGATTCAAAGAGAGTGAGATGCCAGCTCCTTTCATTCAGTCAGTAGCTTCAAACATTTCTGGTATATGAAAAACATGTTTTTCAATGGCAAAAATCAATGAATATTGTAAATGCACAAACAGTAATATCTCCACATTGCACGGTGCAATTCTGAAATTTTTAGCTTTTTCCTGTTAATCCTAGCATGATAAAGAAGATTCAAAGAGAGTGAGATGCCAGCTCCTTTCATTCAGTCAGTAGCTTCAAACATTTCTGGTATATGAAAAACATGTTTTTCAATGGCAAAAATCAATGAATATTGTAAATGCACAAACAGTAATATCTCCACATTGCACGGTGCAATTCTGAAATTTTTAGCTTTTTCCTGCTAATCCTAGCATGATAAAGAAGATTCAAAGAGAGTGAGATGCCAGCTCCTTTCATTCAGTCAGTAGCTTCAAACATTTCTGGTATATGAAAAACATGTTTTTCAATGGCAAAAATCAATGAATATTGTAAATGCACAAACAGTAATATCTCCACATTGCACGGTGCAATTCTGAAATTTTTAGCTTTTTCCTGTTAATCCTAGCATGATAAAGAAGATTCAAAGAGAGTGAGATGCCAGCTCCTTTCATTCAGTCAGTAGCTTCAAACATTTCTGGTATATGAAAAACATGTTTTTCAATGGCAAAAATCAATGAATATTGTAAATGCACAAACAGTAATATCTCCACATTGCAAGGTGCAATTCTGAAATTTTTTGCTTTTTCCTGCTAATCCTAGCATGATAAAGAAGATTCAAAGAGAGTGAGATGCCAGCTCCTTTCATTCAGTCAGTAGCTTCAAACATTTCTGGACGTTTTTCAATGGCAAAAATCAATGAATATTGTAAATGCACAAACAGTAATATCTCCACATTGCACGGTGCAATTCTGAAATTTTTTGCTTTTTCCTGCTAATCCTAGCATGATAAAGAAGATTCAAAGAGAGTGAGATGCCAGCTCCTTTCATTCAGTCAGTAGCTTCAAACATTTCTGGTATATGAAAAACATGTTTTTCAATGGCAAAAATCAATGAATATTGTAAATGCACAAACAGTAATATCTCCACATTGCACGGTGCAATTCTGAAATTTTTAGCTTTTTCCTGTTAATCCTAGCATGATAAAGAAGATTCAAAGAGAGTGAGATGCCAGCTCCTTTCATTCAGTCAGTAGCTTCAAACATTTCTGGTATATGAAAAACATGTTTTTCAATGGCAAAAATCAATGAATATTGTAAATGCACAAACAGTAATATCTCCACATTGCAAGGTGCAATTCTGAAATTTTTTGCTTTTTCCTGTTAATCCTAGCATGATAAAGAAGATTCAAAGAGAGTGAGATGCCAGCTCCTTTCATTCAGTCAGTAGCTTCAAACATTTCTGGACGTTTTTCAATGGCAAAAATCAATGAATATTGTAAATGCACAAACAGTAATATCTCCACATTGCAAGGTGCAATTCTGAAATTTTTTGCTTTTTCCTGCTAATCCTAGCATGATAAAGAAGATTCAAAGAGAGTGAGATGCCAGCTCCTTTCATTCAGTCAGTAGCTTCAAACATTTCTGGACGTTTTTCAATGGCAAAAATCAATGAATATTGTAAATGCACAAACAGTAATATCTCCACATTGCACGGTGCAATTCTGAAATTTTTTGCTTTTTCCTGCTAATCCTAGCATGATAAAGAAGATTCAAAGAGAGTGAGATGCCAGCTCCTTTCATTCAGTCAGTAGCTTCAAACATTTCTGGACGTTTTTCAATGGCAAAAATCAATGAATATTGTAAATGCACAAACAGTAATATCTCCACATTGCACGGTGCAATTCTGAAATTTTTAGCTTTTTCCTGTTAATCCTAGCATTATAAAGAAGATTCAAAGAGAGTGAGATGCCAGCTCCTTTCATTCAGTCAGTAGCTTCAAACATTTCTGGTATATGAAAAACATGTTTTTCAATGGCAAAAATCAATGAATATTGTAAATGCACAAACAGTAATATCTCCACATTGCACGGTGCAATTCTGAAATTTTTTGCTTTTTCCTGCTAATCCTAGCATGATAAAGAAGATTCAAAGAGAGTGAGATGCCAGCTCCTTTCATTCAGTCAGTAGCTTCAAACATTTCTGGTATATGAAAAACATGTTTTTCAATGGCAAAAATCAATGAATATTGTAAATGCACAAACAGTAATATCTCCACATTGCAAGGTGCAATTCTGAAATTTTTAGCTTTTTCCTGTTAATCCTAGCATGATAAAGAAGATTCAAAGAGAGTGAGATGCCAGCTCCTTTCATTCAGTCAGTAGCTTCAAACATTTCTGGTATATGAAAAACATGTTTTTCAATGGCAAAAATCAATGAATATTGTAAATGCACAAACAGTAATATCTCCACATTGCAAGGTGCAATTCTGAAATTTTTTGCTTTTTCCTGTTAATCCTAGCATGATAAAGAAGATTCAAAGAGAGTGAGATGCCAGCTCCTTTCATTCAGTCAGTAGCTTCAAACATTTCTGGACGTTTTTCAATGGCAAAAATCAATGAATATTGTAAATGCACAAACAGTAATATCTCCACATTGCAAGGTGCAATTCTGAAATTTTTTGCTTTTTCCTGCTAATCCTAGCATGATAAAGAAGATTCAAAGAGAGTGAGATGCCAGCTCCTTTCATTCAGTCAGTAGCTTCAAACATTTCTGGTATATGAAAAACATGTTTTTCAATGGCAAAAATCAATGAATATTGTAAATGCACAAACAGTAATATCTCCACATTGCAAGGTGCAATTCTGAAATTTTTTGCTTTTTCCTGTTAATCCTAGCATGATAAAGAAGATTCAAAGAGAGTGAGATGCCAGCTCCTTTCATTCAGTCAGTAGCTTCAAACATTTCTGGACGTTTTTCAATGGCAAAAATCAATGAATATTGTAAATGCACAAACAGTAATATCTCCACATTGCAAGGTGCAATTCTGAAATTTTTTGCTTTTTCCTGCTAATCCTAGCATGATAAAGAAGATTCAAAGAGAGTGAGATGCCAGCTCCTTTCATTCAGTCAGTAGCTTCAAACATTTCTGGTATATGAAAAACATGTTTTTCAATGGCAAAAATCAATGAATATTGTAAATGCACAAACAGTAATATCTCCACATTGCACGGTGCAATTCTGAAATTTTTAGCTTTTTCCTGTTAATCCTAGCATGATAAAGAAGATTCAAAGAGAGTGAGATGCCAGCTCCTTTCATTCAGTCAGTAGCTTCACACATTTCTGGTATATGAAAAACATGTTTTTCAATGGCAAAAATCAATGAATATTGTAAATGCACAAACAGTAATATCTCCACATTGCACGGTGCAATTCTGAAATTTTTAGCTTTTTCCTGCTAATCCTAGCATGATAAAGAAGATTCGAAGAGAGTGAGATGCCAGCTCCTTTCATTCAGTCAGTAGCTTCAAACATTTCTGGACGTTTTTCAATGGCAAAAATCAATGAATATTGTAAATGCACAAACAGTAATATCTCCACATTGCACGGTGCAATTCTGAAATTTTTTGCTTTTTCCTGCTAATCCTAGCATGATAAAGAAGATTCAAAGAGAGTGAGATGCCAGCTCCTTTCATTCAGTCAGTAGCTTCAAACATTTCTGGTATATGAAAAACATGTTTTTCAATGGCAAAAATCAATGAATATTGTAAATGCACAAACAGTAATATCTCCACATTGCACGGTGCAATTCTGAAATTTTTAGCTTTTTCCTGTTAATCCTAGCATGATAAAGAAGATTCAAAGAGAGTGAGATGCCAGCTCCTTTCATTCAGTCAGTAGCTTCAAACATTTCTGGTATATGAAAAACATGTTTTTCAATGGCAAAAATCAATGAATATTGTAAATGCACAAACAGTAATATCTCCACATTGCACGGTGCAATTCTGAAATTTTTTGCTTTTTCCTGTTAATCCTAGCATGATAAAGAAGATTCAAAGAGAGTGAGATGCCAGCTCCTTTCATTCAGTCAGTAGCTTCAAACATTTCTGGACGTTTTTCAATGGCAAAAATCAATGAATATTGTAAATGCACAAACAGTAATATCTCCACATTGCACGGTGCAATTCTGAAATTTTTTGCTTTTTCCTGCTAATCCTAGCATGATAAAGAAGATTCAAAGAGAGTGAGATGCCAGCTCCTTTCATTCAGTCAGTAGCTTCAAACATTTCTGGTATATGAAAAACATGTTTTTCAATGGCAAAAATCAATGAATATTGTAAATGCACAAACAGTAATATCTCCACATTGCAAGGTGCAATTCTGAAATTTTTAGCTTTTTCCTGTTAATCCTAGCATGATAAAGAAGATTCAAAGAGAGTGAGATGCCAGCTCCTTTCATTCAGTCAGTAGCTTCAAACATTTCTGGTATATGAAAAACATGTTTTTCAATGGCAAAAATCAATGAATATTGTAAATGCACAAACAGTAATATCTCCACATTGCAAGGTGCAATTCTGAAATTTTTTGCTTTTTCCTGTTAATCCTAGCATGATAAAGAAGATTCAAAGAGAGTGAGATGCCAGCTCCTTTCATTCAGTCAGTAGCTTCAAACATTTCTGGACGTTTTTCAATGGCAAAAATCAATGAATATTGTAAATGCACAAACAGTAATATCTCCACATTGCAAGGTGCAATTCTGAAATTTTTTGCTTTTTCCTGCTAATCCTAGCATGATAAAGAAGATTCAAAGAGAGTGAGATGCCAGCTCCTTTCATTCAGTCAGTAGCTTCAAACATTTCTGGACGTTTTTCAATGGCAAAAATCAATGAATATTGTAAATGCACAAACAGTAATATCTCCACATTGCACGGTGCAATTCTGAAATTTTTTGATTTTTCCTGCTAATCCTAGCATGATAAAGAAGATTCAAAGAGAGTGAGATGCCAGCTCCTTTCATTCAGTCAGTAGCTTCAAACATTTCTGGACGTTTTTCAATGGCAAAAATCAATGAATATTGTAAATGCACAAACAGTAATATCTCCACATTGCACGGTGCAATTCTGAAATTTTTAGCTTTTTCCTGTTAATCCTAGCATGATAAAGAAGATTCAAAGAGAGTGAGATGCCAGCTCCTTTCATTCAGTCAGTAGCTTCAAACATTTCTGGTATATGAAAAACATGTTTTTCAATGGCAAAAATCAATGAATATTGTAAATGCACAAACAGTAATATCTCCACATTGCACGGTGCAATTCTGAATTTTTTTGCTTTTTCCTGCTAATCCTAGCATGATAAAGAAGATTCAAAGAGAGTGAGATGCCAGCTCCTTTCATTCAGTCAGTAGCTTCAAACATTTCTGGTATATGAAAAACATGTTTTTCAATGGCAAAAATCAATGAATATTGTAAATGCACAAACAGTAATATCTCCACATTGCAAGGTGCAATTCTGAAATTTTTAGCTTTTTCCTGTTAATCCTAGCATGATAAATAAGATTCAAAGAGAGTGAGATGCCAGCTCCTTTCATTCAGTCAGTAGCTTCAAACATTTCTGGTATATGAAAAACATGTTTTTCAATGGCAAAAATCAATGAATATTGTAAATGCACAAACAGTAATATCTCCACATTGCACGGTGCAATTCTGAAATTTTTAGCTTTTTCCTGTTAATCCTAGCATGATAAAGAAGATTCAAAGAGAGTGAGATGCCAGCTCCTTTCATTCAGTCAGTAGCTTCAAACATTTCTGGTATATGAAAAACATGTTTTTCAATGGCAAAAATCAATGAATATTGTAAATGCACAAACAGTAATATCTCCACATTGCAAGGTGCAATTCTGAAATTTTTTGCTTTTTCCTGCTAATCCTAGCATGATAAAGAAGATTCAAAGAGAGTGAGATGCCAGCTCCTTTCATTCAGTCAGTAGCTTCAAACATTTCTGGACGTTTTTCAATGGCAAAAATCAATGAATATTGTAAATGCACAAACAGTAATATCTCCACATTGCACGGTGCAATTCTGAAATTTTTAGCTTTTTCCTGTTAATCCTAGCATGATAAAGAAGATTCAAAGAGAGTGAGATGCCAGCTCCTTTCATTCAGTCAGTAGCTTCAAACATTTCTGGTATATGAAAAACATGTTTTTCAATGGCAAAAATCAATGAATATTGTAAATGCACAAACAGTAATATCTCCACATTGCAAGGTGCAATTCTGAAATTTTTTGCTTTTTCCTGTTAATCCTAGCATGATAAAGAAGATTCAAAGAGAGTGAGATGCCAGCTCCTTTCATTCAGTCAGTAGCTTCAAACATTTCTGGTATATGAAAAACATGTTTTTCAATGGCAAAAATCAATGAATATTGTAAATGCACAAACAGTAATATCTCCACATTGCAAGGTGCAATTCTGAAATTTTTAGCTTTTTCCTGCTAATCCTAGCATGATAAAGAAGATTCAAAGAGAGTGAGATGCCAGCTCCTTTCATTCAGTCAGTAGCTTCAAACATTTCTGGTATATGAAAAACATGTTTTTCAATGGCAAAAATCAATGAATATTGTAAATGCACAAACAGTAATATCTCCACATTGCAAGGTGCAATTCTGAAATTTTTTGCTTTTTCCTGCTAATCCTAGCATGATAAAGAAGATTCAAAGAGAGTGAGATGCCAGCTCCTTTCATTCAGTCAGTAGCTTCAAACATTTCTGGTATATGAAAAACATGTTTTTCAATGGCAAAAATCAATGAATATTGTAAATGCACAAACAGTAATATCTCCACATTGCACGGTGCAATTCTGAAATTTTTAGCTTTTTCCTGTTAATCCTAGCATGATAAAGAAGATTCAAAGAGAGTGAGATGCCAGCTCCTTTCATTCAGTCAGTAGCTTCAAACATTTCTGGTATATGAAAAACATGTTTTTCAATGGCAAAAATCAATGAATATTGTAAATGCACAAACAGTAATATCTCCACATTGCACGGTGCAATTCTGAAATTTTTTGCTTTTTCCTGTTAATCCTAGCATGATAAAGAAGATTCAAAGAGAGTGAGATGCCAGCTCCTTTCATTCAGTCAGTAGCTTCAAACATTTCTGGACGTTTTTCAATGGCAAAAATCAATGAATATTGTAAATGCACAAACAGTAATATCTCCACATTGCACGGTGCAATTCTGAAATTTTTTGCTTTTTCCTGCTAATCCTAGCATGATAAAGAAGATTCAAAGAGAGTGAGATGCCAGCTCCTTTCATTCAGTCAGTAGCTTCAAACATTTCTGGTATATGAAAAACATGTTTTTCAATGGCAAAAATCAATGAATATTGTAAATGCACAAACAGTAATATCTCCACATTGCAAGGTGCAATTCTGAAATTTTTTGCTTTTTCCTGTTAATCCTAGCATGATAAAGAAGATTCAAAGAGAGTGAGATGCCAGCTCCTTTCATTCAGTCAGTAGCTTCAAACATTTCTGGTATATGAAAAACATGTTTTTCAATGGCAAAAATCAATGAATATTGTAAATGCACAAACAGTAATATCTCCACATTGCAAGGTGCAATTCTGAAATTTTTAGCTTTTTCCTGCTAATCCTAGCATGATAAAGAAGATTCAAAGAGAGTGAGATGCCAGCTCCTTTCATTCAGTCAGTAGCTTCAAACATTTCTGGTATATGAAAAACATGTTTTTCAATGGCAAAAATCAATGAATATTGTAAATGCACAAACAGTAATATCTCCACATTGCAAGGTGCAATTCTGAAATTTTTTGCTTTTTCCTGCTAATCCTAGCATGATAAAGAAGATTCAAAGAGAGTGAGATGCCAGCTCCTTTCATTCAGTCAGTAGCTTCAAACATTTCTGGTATATGAAAAACATGTTTTTCAATGGCAAAAATCAATGAATATTGTAAATGCACAAACAGTAATATCTCCACATTGCACGGTGCAATTCTGAAATTTTTAGCTTTTTCCTGTTAATCCTAGCATGATAAAGAAGATTCAAAGAGAGTGAGATGCCAGCTCCTTTCATTCAGTCAGTAGCTTCAAACATTTCTGGTATATGAAAAACATGTTTTTCAATGGCAAAAATCAATGAATATTGTAAATGCACAAACAGTAATATCTCCACATTGCACGGTGCAATTCTGAAATTTTTTGCTTTTTCCTGTTAATCCTAGCATGATAAAGAAGATTCAAAGAGAGTGAGATGCCAGCTCCTTTCATTCAGTCAGTAGCTTCAAACATTTCTGGACGTTTTTCAATGGCAAAAATCAATGAATATTGTAAATGCACAAACAGTAATATCTCCACATTGCACGGTGCAATTCTGAAATTTTTTGCTTTTTCCTGCTAATCCTAGCATGATAAAGAAGATTCAAAGAGAGTGAGATGCCAGCTCCTTTCATTCAGTCAGTAGCTTCAAACATTTCTGGTATATGAAAAACATGTTTTTCAATGGCAAAAATCAATGAATATTGTAAATGCACAAACAGTAATATCTCCACATTGCAAGGTGCAATTCTGAAATTTTTAGCTTTTTCCTGCTAATCCTAGCATGATAAAGAAGATTCAAAGAGAGTGAGATGCCAGCTCCTTTCATTCAGTCAGTAGCTTCAAACATTTCTGGTATATGAAAAACATGTTTTTCAATGGCAAAAATCAATGAATATTGTAAATGCACAAACAGTAATATCTCCACATTGCACGGTGCAATTCTGAAATTTTTTGCTTTTTCCTGCTAATCCTAGCATGATAAAGAAGATTCAAAGAGAGTGAGATGCCAGCTCCTTTCATTCAGTCAGTAGCTTCAAACATTTCTGGACGTTTTTCAATGGCAAAAATCAATGAATATTGTAAATGCACAAACAGTAATATTTCCACATTGCAAGGTGCAATTCTGAAATTTTTTGCTTTTTCCTGCTAATCCTAGCATGATAAAGAAGATTCAAAGAGAGTGAGATGCCAGCTCCTTTCATTCAGTCAGTAGCTTCAAACATTTCTGGTATATGAAAAACATGTTTTTCAATGGCAAAAATCAATGAATATTGTAAATGCACAAACAGTAATATCTCCACATTGCACGGTGCAATTCTGAAATTTTTTTCTTTTTCCTGCTAATCCTAGCATGATAAAGAAGATTCAAAGAGAGTGAGATGCCAGCTCCTTTCATTCAGTCAGTAGCTTCAAACATTTCTGGACGTTTTTCAATGGCAAAAATCAATGAATATTGTAAATGCACAAACAGTAATATCTCCACATTGCAAGGTGCAATTCTGAAATTTTTTGCTTTTTCCTGCTAATCCTAGCATGATAAAGAAGATTCAAAGAGAGTGAGATGCCAGCTCCTTTCATTCAGTCAGTAGCTTCAAACATTTCTGGACGTTTTTCAATGGCAAAAATCAATGAATATTGTAAATGCACAAACAGTAATATCTCCACATTGCAAGGTGCAATTCTGAAATTTTTTGCTTTTTCCTGCTAATCCTAGCATGATAAAGAAGATTCAAAGAGAGTGAGATGCCAGCTCCTTTCATTCAGTCAGTAGCTTCAAACATTTCTGGTATATGAAAAACATGTTTTTCAATGGCAAAAATCAATGAATATTGTAAATGCACAAACAGTAATATCTCCACATTGCAAGGTGCAATTCTGAAATTTTTAGCTTTTTCCTGCTAATCCTAGCATGATAAAGAAGATTCAAAGAGAGTGAGATGCCAGCTCCTTTCATTCAGTCAGTAGCTTCAAACATTTCTGGTATATGAAAAACATGTTTTTCAATGGCAAAAATCAATGAATATTGTAAATGCACAAACAGTAATATCTCCACATTGCAAGGTGCAATTCTGAAATTTTTAGCTTTTTCCTGTTAATCCTAGCATGATAAAGAAGATTCAAAGAGAGTGAGATGCCAGCTCCTTTCATTCAGTCAGTAGCTTCAAACATTTCTGGTATATGAAAAACATGTTTTTCAATGGCAAAAATCAATGAATATTGTAAATGCACAAACAGTAATATCTCCACATTGCAAGGTGGAATTCTGAAATTTTTAGCTTTTTCCTGTTAATCCTAGCATGATAAAGAAGATTCAAAGAGAGTGAGATGCCAGCTCCTTTCATTCAGTCAGTAGCTTCAAACATTTCTGGTATATGAAAAACATGTTTTTCAATGGCAAAAATCAATGAATATTGTAAATGCACAAACAGTAATATCTCCACATTGCACGGTGCAATTCTGAAATTTTTTGCTTTTTCCTGTTAATCCTAGCATGATAAAGAGGATTCAAAGAGAGTGAGATGCCAGCTCCTTTCATTCAGTCAGTAGCTTCAAACATTTCTGGACGTTTTTCAATGGCAAAAATCAATGAATATTGTAAATGCACAAACAGTAATATCTCCACATTGCACGGTGCAATTCTGAAATTTTTTGCTTTTTCCTGCTAATCCTAGCATGATAAAGAAGATTCAAAGAGAGTGAGATGCCAGCTCCTTTCATTCAGTCAGTAGCTTCAAACATTTCTGGACGTTTTTCAATGGCAAAAATCAATGAATATTGTAAATGCACAAACAGTAATATCTCCACATTGCACGGTGCAATTCTGAAATTTTTAGCTTTTTCCTGCTAATCCTAGCATGATAAAGAAGATTCAAAGAGAGTGAGATGCCAGCTCCTTTCATTCAGTCAGTAGCTTCAAACATTTCTGGTATATGAAAAACATGTTTTTCAATGGCAAAAATCAATGAATATTGTAAATGCACAAACAGTAATATCTCCACATTGCAAGGTGCAATTCTGAAATTTTTTGCTTTTTCCTGCTAATCCTAGCATGATAAAGAAGATTCAAAGAGAGTGAGATGCCAGCTCCTTTCATTCAGTCAGTAGCTTCAAACATTTCTGGTATATGAAAAACATGTTTTTCAATGGCAAAAATCAATGAATATTGTAAATGCACAAACAGTAATATCTCCACATTGCAAGGTGCAATTCTGAAATTTTTAGCTTTTTCCTGTTAATCCTAGCATGATAAAGAAGATTCAAAGAGAGTGAGATGCCAGCTCCTTTCATTCAGTCAGTAGCTTCAAACATTTCTGGTATATGAAAAACATGTTTTTCAATGGCAAAAATCAATGAATATTGTAAATGCACAAACAGTAATATCTCCACATTGCACGGTGCAATTCTGAAATTTTTAGCTTTTTCCTGTTAATCCTAGCATGATAAAGAAGATTCAAAGAGAGTGAGATGCCAGCTCCTTTCATTCAGTCAGTAGCTTCAAACATTTCTGGTATATGAAAAACATGTTTTTCAATGGCAAAAATCAATGAATATTGTAAATGCACAAACAGTAATATCTCCACATTGCACGGTGCAATTCTGAAATTTTTTGCTTTTTCCTGTTAATCCTAGCATGATAAAGAAGATTCAAAGAGAGTGAGATGCCAGCTCCTTTCATTCAGTCAGTAGCTTCAAACATTTCTGGTATATGAAAAACATGTTTTTCAATGGCAAAAATCAATGAATATTGTAAATGCACAAACAGTAATATCTCCACATTGCACGGTGCAATTCTGAAATTTTTTGCTTTTTCCTGTTAATCCTAGCATGATAAAGAAGATTCAAAGAGAGTGAGATGCCAGCTCCTTTCATTCAGTCAGTAGCTTCAAACATTTCTGGTATATGAAAAACATGTTTTTCAATGGCAAAAATCAATGAATATTGTAAATGCACAAACAGTAATATCTCCACATTGCACGGTGCAATTCTGAAATTTTTAGCTTTTTCCTGTTAATCCTAGCATGATAAAGAAGATTCAAAGAGAGTGAGATGCCAGCTCCTTTCATTCAGTCAGTAGCTTCAAACATTTCTGGTATATGAAAAACATGTTTTTCAATGGCAAAAATCAATGAATATTGTAAATGCACAAACAGTAATATCTCCACATTGCACGGTGCAATTCTGAAATTTTTTGCTTTTTCCTGTTAATCCTAGCATGATAAAGAAGATTCAAAGAGAGTGAGATGCCAGCTCCTTTCATTCAGTCAGTAGCTTCAAACATTTCTGGTATATGAAAAACATGTTTTTCAATGGCAAAAATCAATGAATATTGTAAATGCACAAACAGTAATATCTCCACATTGCACGGTGCAATTCTGAAATTTTTTGCTTTTTCCTGTTAATCCTAGCATGATAAAGAAGATTCAAAGAGAGTGAGATGCCAGCTCCTTTCATTCAGTCAGTAGCTTCAAACATTTCTGGTATATGAAAAACATGTTTTTCAATGGCAAAAATCAATGAATATTGTAAATGCACAAACAGTAATATCTCCACATTGCAAGGTGCAATTCTGAAATTTTTAGCTTTTTCCTGTTAATCCTAGCATGATAAAGAAGATTCAAAGAGAGTGAGATGCCAGCTCCTTTCATTCAGTCAGTAGCTTCAAACATTTCTGGTATATGAAAAACATGTTTTTCAATGGCAAAAATCAATGAATATTGTAAATGCACAAACAGTAATATCTCCACATTGCACGGTGCAATTCTGAAATTTTTTGCTTTTTCCTGTTAATCCTAGCATGATAAAGAAGATTCAAAGAGAGTGAGATGCCAGCTCCTTTCATTCAGTCAGTAGCTTCAAACATTTCTGGTATATGAAAAACATGTTTTTCAATGGCAAAAATCAATGAATACTGTAAATGCACAAACAGTAATATCTCCACATTGCAAGGTGCAATTCTGAAATTTTTTGCTTTTTCCTGTTAATCCTAGCATGATAAAGAAGATTCAAAGAGAGTGAGATGCCAGCTCCTTTCATTCAGTCAGTAGCTTCAAACATTTCTGGTATATGAAAAACATGTTTTTCAATGGCAAAAATCAATGAATATTGTAAATGCACAAACAGTAATATCTCCACATTGCACGGTGCAATTCTGAAATTTTTAGCTTTTTCCTGTTAATCCTAGCATGATAAAGAAGATTCAAAGAGAGTGAGATGCCAGCTCCTTTCATTCAGTCAGTAGCTTCAAACATTTCTGGTATATGAAAAACATGTTTTTCAATGGCAAAAATCAATGAATATTGTAAATGCACAAACAGTAATATCTCCACATTGCACGGTGCAATTCTGAAATTTTTAGCTTTTTCCTGTTAATCCTAGCATGATAAAGAAGATTCAAAGAGAGTGAGATGCCAGCTCCTTTCATTCAGTCAGTAGCTTCAAACATTTCTGGACGTTTTTCAATGGCAAAAATCAATGAATATTGTAAATGCACAAACAGTAATATCTCCACATTGCAAGGTGCAATTCTGAAATTTTTAGCTTTTTCCTGTTAATCCTAGCATGATAAAGAAGATTCAATGAGAGTGAGATGCCAGCTCCTTTCATTCAGTCAGTAGCTTCAAACATTTCTGGTATATGAAAAACATGTTTTTCAATGGCAAAAATCAATGAATATTGTAAATGCACAAACAGTAATATCTCCACATTGCACGGTGCAATTCTGAAATTTTTTGCTTTTTCCTGTTAATCCTAGCATGATAAAGAAGATTCAAAGAGAGTGAGATGCCAGCTCCTTTCATTCAGTCAGTAGCTTCAAACATTTCTGGTATATGAAAAACATGTTTTTCAATGGCAAAAATCAATGAATATTGTAAATGCACAAACAGTAATATCTCCACATTGCACGGTGCAATTCTGAAATTTTTTGCTTTTTCCTGTTAATCCTAGCATGATAAAGAAGATTCAATGAGAGTGAGATGCCAGCTCCTTTCATTCAGTCAGTAGCTTCAAACATTTCTGGTATATGAAAAACATGTTTTTCAATGGCAAAAATCAATGAATATTGTAAATGCACAAACAGTAATATCTCCACATTGCAAGGTGCAATTCTGAAATTTTTAGCTTTTTCCTGTTAATCCTAGCATGATAAAGAAGATTCAGAGTGAGATGCCAGCTCCTTTCATTCAGTCAGTAGCTTCAAACATTTCTGGTATATGAAAAACATGTTTTTCAATGGCAAAAATCAATGAATATTGTAAATGCACAAACAGTAATATCTCCACATTGCACGGTGCAATTCTGAAATTTTTAGCTTTTTCCTGTTAATCCTAGCATGATAAAGAAGATTCAAAGAGAGTGAGATGCCAGCTCCTTTCATTCAGTCAGTAGCTTCAAACATTTCTGGACGTTTTTCAATGGCAAAAATCAATGAATATTGTAAATGCACAAACAGTAATATCTCCACATTGCAAGGTGCAATTCTGAAATTTTTAGCTTTTTCCTGTTAATCCTAGCATGATAAAGAAGATTCAAAGAGAGTGAGATGCCAGCTCCTTTCATTCAGTCAGTAGCTTCAAACATTTCTGGTATATGAAAAACATGTTTTTCAATGGCAAAAATCAATGAATATTGTAAATGCACAAACAGTAATATCTCCACATTGCAAGGTGCAATTCTGAAATTTTTAGCTTTTTCCTGTTAATCCTAGCATGATAAAGAAGATTCAAAGAGAGTGAGATGCCAGCTCCTTTCATTCAGTCAGTAGCTTCAAACATTTCTGGTATATGAAAAACATGTTTTTCAATGGCAAAAATCAATGAATATTGTAAATGCACAAACAGTAATATCTCCACATTGCACGGTGCAATTCTGAAATTTTTAGCTTTTTCCTGTTAATCCTAGCATGATAAAGAAGATTCAAAGAGAGTGAGATGCCAGCTCCTTTCATTCAGTCAGTAGCTTCAAACATTTCTGGTATATGAAAAACATGTTTTTCAATGGCAAAAATCAATGAATATTGTAAATGCACAAACAGTAATATCTCCACATTGCAAGGTGCAATTCTGAAATTTTTTGCTTTTTCCTGCTAATCCTAGCATGATAAAGAAGATTCAAAGAGAGTGAGATGCCAGCTCCTTTCATTCAGTCAGTAGCTTCAAACATTTCTGGTATATGAAAAACATGTTTTTCAATGGCAAAAATCAATGAATATTGTAAATGCACAAACAGTAATATCTCCACATTGCACGGTGCAATTCTGAAATTTTTAGCTTTTTCCTGCTAATCCTAGCATGATAAAGAAGATTCAAAGAGAGTGAGATGCCAGCTCCTTTCATTCAGTCAGTAGCTTCAAACATTTCTGGTATATGAAAAACATGTTTTTCAATGGCAAAAATCAATGAATATTGTAAATGCACAAACAGTAATATCTCCACATTGCACGGTGCAATTCTGAAATTTTTAGCTTTTTCCTGTTAATCCTAGCATGATAAAGAAGATTCAAAGAGAGTGAGATGCCAGCTCCTTTCATTCAGTCAGTAGCTTCACACATTTCTGGTATATGAAAAACATGTTTTTCAATGGCAAAAATCAATGAATATTGTAAATGCACAAACAGTAATATCTCCACATTGCACGGTGCAATTCTGAAATTTTTAGCTTTTTCCTGCTAATCCTAGCATGATAAAGAAGATTCAAAGAGAGTGAGATGCCAGCTCCTTTCATTCAGTCAGTAGCTTCAAACATTTCTGGACGTTTTTCAATGGCAAAAATCAATGAATATTGTAAATGCACAAACAGTAATATCTCCACATTGCACGGTGCAATTCTGAAATTTTTTGCTTTTTCCTGCTAATCCTAGCATGATAAAGAAGATTCAAAGAGAGTGAGATGCCAGCTCCTTTCATTCAGTCAGTAGCTTCAAACATTTCTGGTATATGAAAAACATGTTTTTCAATGGCAAAAATCAATGAATATTGTAAATGCACAAACAGTAATATCTCCACATTGCACGGTGCAATTCTGAAATTTTTAGCTTTTTCCTGTTAATCCTAGCATGATAAAGAAGATTCAAAGAGAGTGAGATGCCAGCTCCTTTCATTCAGTCAGTAGCTTCAAACATTTCTGGTATATGAAAAACATGTTTTTCAATGGCAAAAATCAATGAATATTGTAAATGCACAAACAGTAATATCTCCACATTGCACGGTGCAATTCTGAAATTTTTTGCTTTTTCCTGTTAATCCTAGCATGATAAAGAAGATTCAAAGAGAGTGAGATGCCAGCTCCTTTCATTCAGTCAGTAGCTTCAAACATTTCTGGACGTTTTTCAATGGCAAAAATCAATGAATATTGTAAATGCACAAACAGTAATATCTCCACATTGCACGGTGCAATTCTGAAATTTTTTGCTTTTTCCTGTTAATCCTAGCATGATAAAGAAGATTCAAAGAGAGTGAGATGCCAGCTCCTTTCATTCAGTCAGTAGCTTCAAACATTTCTGGTATATGAAAAACATGTTTTTCAATGGCAAAAATCAATGAATATTGTAAATGCACAAACAGTAATATCTCCACATTGCACGGTGCAATTCTGAAATTTTTAGCTTTTTCCTGTTAATCCTAGCATGATAAAGAAGATTCAAAGAGAGTGAGATGCCAGCTCCTTTCATTCAGTCAGTAGCTTCAAACATTTCTGGTATATGAAAAACATGTTTTTCAATGGCAAAAATCAATGAATATTGTAAATGCACAAACAGTAATATCTCCACATTGCAAGGTGCAATTCTGAAATTTTTAGCTTTTTCCTGCTAATCCTAGCATGATAAAGAAGATTCAAAGAGAGTGAGATGCCAGCTCCTTTCATTCAGTCAGTAGCTTCAATCATTTCTGGTATATGAAAAACATGTTTTTCAATGGCAAAAATCAATGAATATTGTAAATGCACAAACAGTAATATCTCCACATTGCAAGGTGCAATTCTGAAATTTTTTGCTTTTTCCTGCTAATCCTAGCATGATAAAGAAGATTCAAAGAGAGTGAGATGCCAGCTCCTTTCATTCAGTCAGTAGCTTCAAACATTTCTGGTATATGAAAAACATGTTTTTCAATGGCAAAAATCAATGAATATTGTAAATGCACAAACAGTAATATCTCCACATTGCACGGTGCAATTCTGAAATTTTTAGCTTTTTCCTGTTAATCCTAGCATGATAAAGAAGATTCAAAGAGAGTGAGATGCCAGCTCCTTTCATTCAGTCAGTAGCTTCAAACATTTCTGGACGTTTTTCAATGGCAAAAATCAATGAATATTGTAAATGCACAAACAGTAATATCTCCACATTGCACGGTGCAATTCTGAAATTTTTAGCTTTTTCCTGTTAATCCTAGCATGATAAAGAAGATTCAAAGAGAGTGAGATGCCAGCTCCTTTCATTCAGTCAGTAGCTTCAAACATTTCTGGTATATGAAAAACATGTTTTTCAATGGCAAAAATCAATGAATATTGTAAATGCACAAACAGTAATATCTCCACATTGCACGGTGCAATTCTGAAATTTTTTGCTTTTTCCTGTTAATCCTAGCATGATAAAGAAGATTCAAAGAGAGTGAGATGCCAGCTCCTTTCATTCAGTCAGTAGCTTCAAACATTTCTGGACGTTTTTCAATGGCAAAAATCAATGAATATTGTAAATGCACAAACAGTAATATCTCCACATTGCACGGTGCAATTCTGAAATTTTTTTCTTTTTCCTGTTAATCCTAGCATGATAAAGAAGATTCAAAGAGAGTGAGATGCCAGCTCCTTTCATTCAGTCAGTAGCTTCAAACATTTCTGGTATATGAAAAACATGTTTTTCAATGGCAAAAATCAATGAATATTGTAAATGCACAAACAGTAATATCTCCACATTGCAAGGTGCAATTCTGAAATTTTTAGCTTTTTCCTGTTAATCCTAGCATGATAAAGAAGATTCAAAGAGAGTGAGATGCCAGCTCCTTTCATTCAGTCAGTAGCTTCAAACATTTCTGGTATATGAAAAACATGTTTTTCAATGGCAAAAATCAATGAATATTGTAAATGCACAAACAGTAATATCTCCACATTGCACGGTGCAATTCTGAAATTTTTTGCTTTTTCCTGTTAATCCTAGCATGATAAAGAAGATTCAAAGAGAGTGAGATGCCAGCTCCTTTCATTCAGTCAGTAGCTTCAAACATTTCTGGTATATGAAAAACATGTTTTTCAATGGCAAAAATCAATGAATATTGTAAATGCACAAACAGTAATATCTCCACATTGCAAGGTGCAATTCTGAAATTTTTAGCTTTTTCCTGTTAATCCTAGCATGATAAAGAAGATTCAAAGAGAGTGAGATGCCAGCTCCTTTCATTCAGTCAGTAGCTTCAAACATTTCTGGTATATGAAAAACATGTTTTTCAATGGCAAAAATCAATGAATATTGTAAATGCACAAACAGTAATATCTCCACATTGCACGGTGCAATTCTGAAATTTTTAGCTTTTTCCTGTTAATCCTAGCATGATAAAGAAGATTCAAAGAGAGTGAGATGCCAGCTCCTTTCATTCAGTCAGTAGCTTCAAACATTTCTGGTATATGAAAAACATGTTTTTCAATGGCAAAAATCAATGAATATTGTAAATGCACAAACAGTAATATCTCCACATTGCACGGTGCAATTCTGAAATTTTTAGCTTTTTCCTGTTAATCCTAGCATGATAAAGAAGATTCAAAGAGAGTGAGATGCCAGCTCCTTTCATTCAGTCAGTAGCTTCAAACATTTCTGGTATATGAAAAACATGTTTTTCAATGGCAAAAATCAATGAATATTGTAAATGCACAAACAGTAATATCTCCACATTGCAAGGTGCAATTCTGAAATTTTTAGCTTTTTCCTGTTAATCCTAGCATGATAAAGAAGATTCAAAGAGAGTGAGATGCCAGCTCCTTTCATTCAGTCAGTAGCTTCAAACATTTCTGGTATATGAAAAACATGTTTTTCAATGGCAAAAATCAATGAATATTGTAAATGCACAAACAGTAATATCTCCACATTGCACGGTGCAATTCTGAAATTTTTTGCTTTTTCCTGTTAATCCTAGCATGATAAAGAAGATTCAAAGAGAGTGAGATGCCAGCTCCTTTCATTCAGTCAGTAGCTTCAAACATTTCTGGACGTTTTTCAATGGCAAAAATCAATGAATATTGTAAATGCACAAACAGTAATATCTCCACATTGCACGGTGCAATTCTGAAATTTTTTGCTTTTTCCTGCTAATCCTAGCATGATAAAGAAGATTCAAAGAGAGTGAGATGCCAGCTCCTTTCATTCAGTCAGTAGCTTCAAACATTTCTGGTATATGAAAAACATGTTTTTCAATGGCAAAAATCAATGAATATTGTAAATGCACAAACAGTAATATCTCCACATTGCACGGTGCAATTCTGAAATTTTTAGCTTTTTCCTGTTAATCCTAGCATGATAAAGAAGATTCAAAGAGAGTGAGATGCCAGCTCCTTTCATTCAGTCAGTAGCTTCAAACATTTCTGGTATATGAAAAACATGTTTTTCAATGGCAAAAATCAATGAATATTGTAAATGCACAAACAGTAATATCTCCACATTGCACGGTGCAATTCTGAAATTTTTAGCTTTTTCCTGTTAATCCTAGCATGATAAAGAAGATTCAAAGAGAGTGAGATGCCAGCTCCTTTCATTCAGTCAGTAGCTTCAAACATTTCTGGACGTTTTTCAATGGCAAAAATCAATGAATATTGTAAATGCACAAACAGTAATATCTCCACATTGCACGGTGCAATTCTGAAATTTTTAGCTTTTTCCTGTTAATCCTAGCATGATAAAGAAGATTCAAAGAGAGTGAGATGCCAGCTCCTTTCATTCAGTCAGTAGCTTCAAACATTTCTGGTATATGAAAAACATGTTTTTCAATGGCAAAAATCAATGAATATTGTAAATGCACAAACAGTAATATCTCCACATTGCACGGTGCAATTCTGAAATTTTTTGCTTTTTCCTGTTAATCCTAGCATGATAAAGAAGATTCAAAGAGAGTGAGATGCCAGCTCCTTTCATTCAGTCAGTAGCTTCAAACATTTCTGGTATATGAAAAACATGTTTTTCAATGGCAAAAATCAATGAATATTGTAAATGCACAAACAGTAATATCTCCACATTGCAAGGTGCAATTCTGAAATTTTTAGCTTTTTCCTGTTAATCCTAGCATGATAAAGAAGATTCAAAGAGAGTGAGATGCCAGCTCCTTTCATTCAGTCAGTAGCTTCAAACATTTCTGGTATATGAAAAACATGTTTTTCAATGGCAAAAATCAATGAATATTGTAAATGCACAAACAGTAATATCTCCACATTGCACGGTGCAATTCTGAAATTTTTAGCTTTTTCCTGTTAATCCTAGCATGATAAAGAAGATTCAAAGAGAGTGAGATGCCAGCTCCTTTCATTCAGTCAGTAGCTTCAAACATTTCTGGTATATGAAAAACATGTTTTTCAATGGCAAAAATCAATGAATATTGTAAATGCACAAACAGTAATATCTCCACATTGCACGGTGCAATTCTGAAATTTTTAGCTTTTTCCTGTTAATCCTAGCATGATAAAGAAGATTCAAAGAGAGTGAGATGCCAGCTCCTTTCATTCAGTCAGTAGCTTCAAACATTTCTGGTATATGAAAAACATGTTTTTCAATGGCAAAAATCAATGAATATTGTAAATGCACAAACAGTAATATCTCCACATTGCACGGTGCAATTCTGAAATTTTTTGCTTTTTCCTGTTAATCCTAGCATGATAAAGAAGATTCAAAGAGAGTGAGATGCCAGCTCCTTTCATTCAGTCAGTAGCTTCAAACATTTCTGGTATATGAAAAACATGTTTTTCAATGGCAAAAATCAATGAATATTGTAAATGCACAAACAGTAATATCTCCACATTGCAAGGTGCAATTCTGAAATTTTTAGCTTTTTCCTGTTAATCCTAGCATGATAAAGAAGATTCAAAGAGAGTGAGATGCCAGCTCCTTTCATTCAGTCAGTAGCTTCAAACATTTCTGGTATATGAAAAACATGTTTTTCAATGGCAAAAATCAATGAATATTGTAAATGCACAAACAGTAATATCTCCACATTGCACGGTGCAATTCTGAAATTTTTAGCTTTTTCCTGTTAATCCTAGCATGATAAAGAAGATTCAAAGAGAGTGAGATGCCAGCTCCTTTCATTCAGTCAGTAGCTTCAAACATTTCTGGACGTTTTTCAATGGCAAAAATCAATGAATATTGTAAATGCACAAACAGTAATATCTCCACATTGCAAGGTGCAATTCTGAAATTTTTAGCTTTTTCCTGTTAATCCTAGCATGATAAAGAAGATTCAAAGAGAGTGAGATGCCAGCTCCTTTCATTCAGTCAGTAGCTTCAAACATTTCTGGTATATGAAAAACATGTTTTTCAATGGCAAAAATCAATGAATATTGTAAATGCACAAACAGTAATATCTCCACATTGCACGGTGAAATTCTGAAATTTTTTGCTTTTTCCTGCTAATCCTAGCATGATAAAGAAGATTCAAAGAGAGTGAGATGCCAGCTCCTTTCATTCAGTCAGTAGCTTCAAACATTTCTGGTATATGAAAAACATGTTTTTCAATGGCAAAAATCAATGAATATTGTAAATGCACAAACAGTAATATCTCCACATTGCACGGTGCAATTCTGAAATTTTTAGCTTTTTCCTGTTAATCCTAGCATGATAAAGAAGATTCAAAGAGAGTGAGATGCCAGCTCCTTTCATTCAGTCAGTAGCTTCAAACATTTCTGGTATATGAAAAACATGTTTTTCAATGGCAAAAATCAATGAATATTGTAAATGCACAAACAGTAATATCTCCACATTGCAAGGTGCAATTCTGAAATTTTTAGCTTTTTCCTGTTAATCCTAGCATGATAAAGAAGATTCAAAGAGAGTGAGATGCCAGCTCCTTTCATTCAGTCAGTAGCTTCAAACATTTCTGGTATATGAAAAACATGTTTTTCAATGGCAAAAATCAATGAATATTGTAAATGCACAAACAGTAATATCTCCACATTGCACGGTGCAATTCTGAAATTTTTTGCTTTTTCCTGTTAATCCTAGCATGATAAAGAAGATTCAAAGAGAGTGAGATGCCAGCTCCTTTCATTCAGTCAGTAGCTTCAAACATTTCTGGACATTTTTCAATGGCAAAAATCAATGAATATTGTAAATGCACAAACAGTAATATCTCCACATTGCACGGTGCAATTCTGAAATTTTTTGCTTTTTCCTGCTAATCCTAGCATGATAAAGAAGATTCAAAGAGAGTGAGATGCCAGCTCCTTTCATTCAGTCAGTAGCTTCAAACATTTCTGGTATATGAAAAACATGTTTTTCAATGGCAAAAATCAATGAATATTGTAAATGCACAAACAGTAATATCTCCACATTGCACGGTGCAATTCTGAAATTTTTAGCTTTTTCCTGTTAATCCTAGCATGATAAAGAAGATTCAAAGAGAGTGAGATGCCAGATCCTTTCATTCAGTCAGTAGCTTCAAACATTTCTGGTATATGAAAAACATGTTTTTCAATGGCAAAAATCAATGAATATTGTAAATGCACAAACAGTAATATCTCCACATTGCACGGTGCAATTCTGAAATTTTTAGCTTTTTCCTGTTAATCCTAGCATGATAAAGAAGATTCAAAGAGAGTGAGATGCCAGCTCCTTTCATTCAGTCAGTAGCTTCAAACATTTCTGGACGTTTTTCAATGGCAAAAATCAATGAATATTGTAAATGCACAAACAGTAATATCTCCACATTGCACGGTGCAATTCTGAAATTTTTAGCTTTTTCCTGTTAATCCTAGCATGATAAAGAAGATTCAAAGAGAGTGAGATGCCAGCTCCTTTCATTCAGTCAGTAGCTTCAAACATTTCTGGTATATGAAAAACATGTTTTTCAATGGCAAAAATCAATGAATATTGTAAATGCACAAACAGTAATATCTCCACATTGCACGGTGCAATTCTGAAATTTTTTGCTTTTTCCTGCTAATCCTAGCATGATAAAGAAGATTCAAAGAGAGTGAGATGCCAGCTCCTTTCATTCAGTCAGTAGCTTCAAACATTTCTGGTATATGAAAAACATGTTTTTCAATGGCAAAAATCAATGAATATTGTAAATGCACAAACAGTAATATCTCCACATTGCACGGTGCAATTCTGAAATTTTTTGCTTTTTCCTGTTAATCCTAGCATGATAAAGAAGATTCAAAGAGAGTGAGATGCCAGCTCCTTTCATTCAGTCAGTAGCTTCAAACATTTCTGGTATATGAAAAACATGTTTTTCAATGGCAAAAATCAATGAATATTGTAAATGCACAAACAGTAATATCTCCACATTGCACGGTGCAATTCTGAAATTTTTTGCTTTTTCCTGCTAATCCTAGCATGATAAAGAAGATTCAAAGAGAGTGAGATGCCAGCTCCTTTCATTCAGTCAGTAGCTTCAAACATTTCTGGTATATGAAAAACATGTTTTTCAATGGCAAAAATCAATGAATATTGTAAATGCACAAACAGTAATATCTCCACATTGCACGGTGCAATTCTGAAATTTTTAGCTTTTTCCTGTTAATCCTAGCATGATAAAGAAGATTCAAAGAGAGTGAGATGCCAGCTCCTTTCATTCAGTCAGTAGCTTCAAACATTTCTGGTATATGAAAAACATGTTTTTCAATGGCAAAAATCAATGAATATTGTAAATGCACAAACAGTAATATCTCCACATTGCACGGTGCAATTCTGAAATTTTTTGCTTTTTCCTGCTAATCCTAGCATGATAAAGAAGATTCAAAGAGAGTGAGATGCCAGCTCCTTTGATTCAGTCAGTAGCTTCAAACATTTCTGGTATATGAAAAACATGTTTTTCAATGGCAAAAATCAATGAATATTGTAAATGCACAAACAGTAATATCTCCACATTGCACGGTGCAATTCTGAAATTTTTAGCTTTTTCCTGCTAATCCTAGCATGATAAAGAAGATTCAAAGAGAGTGAGATGCCAGCTCCTTTCATTCAGTCAGTAGCTTCAAACATTTCTGGTATATGAAAAACATGTTTTTCAATGGCAAAAATCAATGAATATTGTAAATGCACAAACAGTAATATCTCCACATTGCACGGTGCAATTCTGAAATTTTTAGCTTTTTCCTGTTAATCCTAGCATGATAAAGAAGATTCAAAGAGAGTGAGATGCCAGCTCCTTTCATTCAGTCAGTAGCTTCAAACATTTCTGGTATATGAAAAACATGTTTTTCAATGGCAAAAATCAATGAATATTGTAAATGCACAAACAGTAATATCTCCACATTGCACGGTGCAATTCTGAAATTTTTTGCTTTTTCCTGCTAATCCTAGCATGATAAAGAAGATTCAAAGAGAGTGAGATGCCAGCTCCTTTCATTCAGTCAGTAGCTTCAAACATTTCTGGACGTTTTTCAATGGCAAAAATCAATGAATATTGTAAATGCACAAACAGTAATATCTCCACATTGCATGGTGCAATTCTGAAATTTTTTGCTTTTTCCTGCTAATCCTAGCATGATAAAGAAGATTCAAAGAGAGTGAGATGCCAGCTCCTTTCATTCAGTCAGTAGCTTCAAACATTTCTGGTATATGAAAAACATGTTTTTCAATGGCAAAAATCAATGAATATTGTAAATGCACAAACAGTAATATCTCCACATTGCACGGTGCAATTCTGAAATTTTTAGCTTTTTCCTGCTAATCCTAGCATGATAAAGAAGATTCAAAGAGAGTGAGATGCCAGCTCCTTTCATTCAGTCAGTAGCTTCAAACATTTCTGGACGTTTTTCAATGGCAAAAATCAATGAATATTGTAAATGCACAAACAGTAATATCTCCACATTGCACGGTGCAATTCTGAAATTTTTAGCTTTTTCCTGTTAATCCTAGCATGATAAAGAAGATTCAAAGAGAGTGAGATGCCAGCTCCTTTCATTCAGTCAGTAGCTTCAAACATTTCTGGTATATGAAAAACATGTTTTTCAATGGCAAAAATCAATGAATATTGTAAATGCACAAACAGTAATATCTCCACATTGCAAGGTGCAATTCTGAAATTTTTTGCTTTTTCCTGCTAATCCTAGCATGATAAAGAAGATTCAAAGAGAGTGAGATGCCAGCTCCTTTCATTCAGTCAGTAGCTTCAAACATTTCTGGACGTTTTTCAATGGCAAAAATCAATGAATATTGTAAATGCACAAACAGTAATATCTCCACATTGCAAGGTGCAATTCTGAAATTTTTAGCTTTTTCCTGTTAATCCTAGCATGATAAAGAAGATTCAAAGAGAGTGAGATGCCAGCTCCTTTCATTCAGTCAGTAGCTTCAAACATTTCTGGACGTTTTTCAATGGCAAAAATCAATGAATATTGTAAATGCACAAACAGTAATATCTCCACATTGCAAGGTGCAATTCTGAAATTTTTTGCTTTTTCCTGCTAATCCTAGCATGATAAAGAAGATTCAAAGAGAGTGAGATGCCAGCTCCTTTCATTCAGTCAGTAGCTTCAAACATTTCTGGTATATGAAAAACATGTTTTTCAATGGCAAAAATCAATGAATATTGTAAATGCACAAACAGTAATATCTCCACATTGCAAGGTGCAATTCTGAAATTTTTTGCTTTTTCCTGCTAATCCTAGCATGATAAAGAAGATTCAAAGAGAGTGAGATGCCAGCTCCTTTCATTCAGTCAGTAGCTTCAAATATTTCTGATATATGAAAAACATGTTTTTCAATGGCAAAAATCAATGAATATTGTAAATGCACAAACAGTAATATCTCCACATTGCACGGTGCAATTCTGAAATTTTTTGCTTTTTCCTGCTAATCCTAGCATGATAAAGAAGATTCAAAGAGAGTGAGATGCCAGCTCCTTTCATTCAGTCAGTAGCTTCAAACATTTCTGGTATATGAAAAACATGTTTTTCAATGGCAAAAATCAATGAATATTGTAAATGCACAAACAGTAATATCTCCACATTGCACGGTGCAATTCTGAAATTTTTTGCTTTTTCCTGCTAATCCTAGCATGATAAAGAAGATTCAAAGAGAGTGAGATGCCAGCTCCTTTCATTCAGTCAGTAGCTTCAAACATTTCTGGTATATGAAAAACATGTTTTTCAATGGCAAAAATCAATGAATATTGTAAATGCACAAACAGTAATATCTCCACATTGCACGGTGCAATTCTGAAATTTTTAGCTTTTTCCTGTTAATCCTAGCATGATAAAGAAGATTCAAAGAGAGTGAGATGCCAGCTCCTTTCATTCAGTCAGTAGCTTCAAACATTTCTGGTATATGAAAAACATGTTTTTCAATGGCAAAAATCAATGAATATTGTAAATGCACAAACAGTAATATCTCCACATTGCACGGTGCAATTCTGAAATTTTTAGCTTTTTCCTGCTAATCCTAGCATGATAAAGAAGATTCAAAGAGAGTGAGATGCAAGCTCCTTTCATTCAGTCAGTAGCTTCAAACATTTCTGGTATATGAAAAACATGTTTTTCAATGGCAAAAATCAATGAATATTGTAAATGCACAAACAGTAATATCTCCACATTGCACGGTGCAATTCTGAAATTTTTTGCTTTTTCCTGTTAATCCTAGCATGATAAAGAAGATTCAAAGAGAGTGAGATGCCAGCTCCTTTCATTCAGTCAGTAGCTTCAAACATTTCTGGTATATGAAAAACATGTTTTTCAATGGCAAAAATCAATGAATATTGTAAATGCACAAACAGTAATATCTCCACATTGCAAGGTGCAATTCTGAAATTTTTAGCTTTTTCCTGCTAATCCTAGCATGATAAAGAAGATTCAAAGAGAGTGAGATGCCAGCTCCTTTCATTCAGTCAGTAGCTTCAAACATTTCTGGTATATGAAAAACATGTTTTTCAATGGCAAAAATCAACGAATATTGTAAATGCACAAACAGTAATATCTCCACATTGCAAGGTGCAATTCTGAAATTTTTTGCTTTTTCCTGCTAATCCTAGCATGATAAAGAAGATTCAAAGAGAGTGAGATGCCAGCTCCTTTCATTCAGTCAGTAGCTTCAAACATTTCTGGTATATGAAAAACATGTTTTTCAATGGCAAAAATCAATGAATATTGTAAATGCACAAACAGTAATATCTCCACATTGCACGGTGCAATTCTGAAATTTTTTGCTTTTTCCTGTTAATCCTAGCATGATAAAGAAGATTCAAAGAGAGTGAGATGCCAGCTCCTTTCATTCAGTCAGTAGCTTCAAACATTTCTGGTATATGAAAAACATGTTTTTCAATGGCAAAAATCAATGAATATTGTAAATGCACAAACAGTAATATCTCCACATTGCACGGTGCAATTCTGAAATTTTTAGCTTTTTCCTGTTAATCCTAGCATGATAAAGAAGATTCAAAGAGAGTGAGATGCCAGCTCCTTTCATTCAGTCAGTAGCTTCAAACATTTCTGGTATATGAAAAACATGTTTTTCAATGGCAAAAATCAATGAATATTGTAAATGCACAAACAGTAATATCTCCACATTGCACGGTGCAATTCTGAAATTTTTAGCTTTTTCCTGCTAATCCTAGCATGATAAAGAAGATTCAAAGAGAGTGAGATGCCAGCTCCTTTCATTCAGTCAGTAGCTTCAAACATTTCTGGTACATGAAAAACATGATTTTCAATGGCAAAAATCAATGAATATTGTAAATGCACAAACAGTAATATCTCCACATTGCACGGTGCAATTCTGAAATTTTTAGCTTTTTCCTGTTAATCCTAGCATGATAAAGAAGATTCAAAGAGAGTGAGATGCCAGCTCCTTTCATTCAGTCAGTAGCTTCAAACATTTCTGGTATATGAAAAACATGTTTTTCAATGGCAAAAATCAATGAATATTGTAAATGCACAAACAGTAATATCTCCACATTGCAAGGTGCAATTCTGAAATTTTTTGCTTTTTCCTGCTAATCCTAGCATGATAAAGAAGATTCAAAGAGAGTGAGATGCCAGCTCCTTTCATTCAGTCAGTAGCTTCAAACATTTCTGGACGTTTTTCAATGGCAAAAATCAATGAATATTGTAAATGCACAAACAGTAATATCTCCACATTGCACGGTGCAATTCTGAAATTTTTTGCTTTTTCCTGCTAATCCTAGCATGATAAAGAAGATTCAAAGAGAGTGAGATGCCAGCTCCTTTCATTCAGTCAGTAGCTTCAAACATTTCTGGTATATGAAAAACATGTTTTTCAATGGCAAAAATCAATGAATATTGTAAATGCACAAACAGTAATATCTCCACATTGCACGGTGCAATTCTGAAATTTTTAGCTTTTTCCTGTTAATCCTAGCATGATAAAGAAGATTCAAAGAGAGTGAGATGCCAGCTCCTTTCATTCAGTCAGTAGCTTCAAACATTTCTGGTATATGAAAAACATGTTTTTCAATGGCAAAAATCAATGAATATTGTAAATGCACAAACAGTAATATCTCCACATTGCAAGGTGCAATTCTGAAATTTTTTGCTTTTTCCTGTTAATCCTAGCATGATAAAGAAGATTCAAAGAGAGTGAGATGCCAGCTCCTTTCATTCAGTCAGTAGCTTCAAACATTTCTGGACGTTTTTCAATGGCAAAAATCAATGAATATTGTAAATGCACAAACAGTAATATCTCCACATTGCAAGGTGCAATTCTGAAATTTTTTGCTTTTTCCTGCTAATCCTAGCATGATAAAGAAGATTCAAAGAGAGTGAGATGCCAGCTCCTTTCATTCAGTCAGTAGCTTCAAACATTTCTGGACGTTTTTCAATGGCAAAAATCAATGAATATTGTAAATGCACAAACAGTAATATCTCCACATTGCACGGTGCAATTCTGAAATTTTTTGCTTTTTCCTGCTAATCCTAGCATGATAAAGAAGATTCAAAGAGAGTGAGATGCCAGCTCCTTTCATTCAGTCAGTAGCTTCAAACATTTCTGGTATATGAAAAACATGTTTTTCAATGGCAAAAATCAATGAATATTGTAAATGCACAAACAGTAATATCTCCACATTGCACGGAGCAATTCTGAAATTTTTAGCTTTTTCCTGTTAATCCTAGCATGATAAAGAAGATTCAAAGAGAGTGAGATGCCAGCTCCTTTCATTCAGTCAGTAGCTTCAAACATTTCTGGTATATGAAAAACATGTTTTTCAATGGCAAAAATCAATGAATATTGTAAATGCACAAACAGTAATATCTCCACATTGCAAGGTGCAATTCTGAAATTTTTTGCTTTTTCCTGTTAATCCTAGCATGATAAAGAAGATTCAAAGAGAGTGAGATGCCAGCTCCTTTCATTCAGTCAGTAGCTTCAAACATTTCTGGACGTTTTTCAATGGCAAAAATCAATGAATATTGTAAATGCACAAACAGTAATATCTCCACATTGCAAGGTGCAATTCTGAAATTTTTTGCTTTTTCCTGCTAATCCTAGCATGATAAAGAAGATTCAAAGAGAGTGAGATGCCAGCTCCTTTCATTCAGTCAGTAGCTTCAAACATTTCTGGACGTTTTTCAATGGCAAAAATCAATGAATATTGTAAATGCACAAACAGTAATATCTCCACATTGCACGGTGCAATTCTGAAATTTTTTGCTTTTTCCTGCTAATCCTAGCATGATAAAGAAGATTCAAAGAGAGTGAGATGCCAGCTCCTTTCATTCAGTCAGTAGCTTCAAACATTTCTGGTATATGAAAAACATGTTTTTCAATGGCAAAAATCAATGAATATTGTAAATGCACAAACAGTAATATCTCCACATTGCACGGTGCAATTCTGAAATTTTTAGCTTTTTCCTGTTAATCCTAGCATGATAAAGAAGATTCAAAGAGAGTGAGATGCCAGCTCCTTTCATTCAGTCAGTAGCTTCAAACATTTCTGGTATATGAAAAACATGTTTTTCAATGGCAAAAATCAATGAATATTGTAAATGCACAAACAGTAATATCTCCACATTGCAAGGTGCAATTCTGAAATTTTTAGCTTTTTCCTGTTAATCCTAGCATGATAAAGAAGATTCAAAGAGAGTGAGATGCCAGCTCCTTTCATTCAGTCAGTAGCTTCAAACATTTCTGGTATATGAAAAACATGTTTTTCAATGGCAAAAATCAATGAATATTGTAAATGCACAAACAGTAATATCTCCACATTGCAAGGTGCAATTCTGAAATTTTTAGCTTTTTCCTGTTAATCCTAG
Source organism: Phyllobates terribilis (assembly GCF_046119375.1). NCBI lineage: Eukaryota > Metazoa > Chordata > Amphibia > Anura > Dendrobatidae > Phyllobates > Phyllobates terribilis. The sequence goes on along the minus strand of NW_027365092.1, from coordinate 35,256 downwards.
CATGATAAAGAAGATTCAAAGAGAGTGAGATGCCAGCTCCTTTCATTCAGTCAGTAGCTTCAAACATTTCTGGTATATGAAAAACATGTTTTTCAATGGCAAAAATCAATGAATATTGTAAATGCACAAACAGTAATATCTCCACATTGCACGGTGCAATTCTGAAATTTTTTGCTTTTTCCTGTTAATCCTAGCATGATAAAGAAGAGTCAAAGAGAGTGAGATGCCAGCTCCTTTCATTCAGTCAGTAGCTTCAAACATTTCTGGTATGTGAAAAACATGTTTTTCAATGGCAAAAATCAATGAATATTGTAAATGCACAAACAGTAATATCTCCACATTGCAAGGTGCAATTCTGAAATTTTTTGCTTTTTCCTGTTAATCCTAGCATGATAAAGAAGATTCAAAGAGAGTGAGATGCCAGCTCCTTTCATTCAGTCAGTAGCTTCAAACATTTCTGGTATATGAAAAACATGTTTTTCAATGGCAAAAATCAATGAATATTGTAAATGCACAAACAGTAATATCTCCACATTGCACGGTGCAATTCTGAAATTTTTTGCTTTTTCCTGTTAATCCTAGCATGATAAAGAAGATTCAAAGAGAGTGAGATGCCAGCTCCTTTCATTCAGTCAGTAGCTTCAAACATTTCTGGACGTTTTTCAATGGCAAAAATCAATGAATATTGTAAATGCACAAACAGTAATATCTCCACATTGCACGGTGCAATTCTGAAATTTTTTGCTTTTTCCTGCTAATCCTAGCATGATAAAGAAGATTCAAAGAGAGTGAGATGCCAGCTCCTTTCATTCAGTCAGTAGCTTCAAACATTTCTGGTATATGAAAAACATGTTTTTCAATGGCAAAAATCAATGAATATTGTAAATGCACAAACAGTAATATCTCCACATTGCACGGTGCAATTCTGAAATTTTTAGCTTTTTCCTGCTAATCCTAGCATGATAAAGAAGATTCAAAGAGAGTGAGATGCCAGCTCCTTTCATTCAGTCAGTAGCTTCAAACATTTCTGGTATATGAAAAACATGTTTTTCAATGGCAAAAATCAATGAATATTGTAAATGCACAAACAGTAATATCTCCACATTGCACGGTGCAATTCTGAAATTTTTTGCTTTTTCCTGTTAATCCTAGCATGATAAAGAAGATTCAAAGAGAGTGAGATGCCAGCTCCTTTCATTCAGTCAGTAGCTTCAAACATTTCTGGTATATGAAAAACATGTTTTTCAATGGCAAAAATCAATGAATATTGTAAATGCACAAACAGTAATATCTCCACATTGCAAGGTGCAATTCTGAAATTTTTAGCTTTTTCCTGTTAATCCTAGCATGATAAAGAAGATTCAAAGAGAGTGAGATGCCAGCTCCTTTCATTCAGTCAGTAGCTTCAAACATTTCTGGTATATGAAAAACATGTTTTTCAATGGCAAAAATCAATGAATATTGTAAATGCACAAACAGTAATATCTCCACATTGCGCGGTGCAATTCTGAAATTTTTTGCTTTTTCCTGTTAATCCTAGCATGATAAAGAAGATTCAAAGAGAGTGAGATGCCAGCTCCTTTCATTCAGTCAGTAGCTTCAAACATTTCTGGACGTTTTTCAATGGCAAAAATCAATGAATATTGTAAATGCACAAACAGTAATATCTCCACATTGCACGGTGCAATTCTGAAATTTTTTGCTTTTTCCTGCTAATCCTAGCATGATAAAGAAGATTCAAAGAGAGTGAGATGCCAGCTCCTTTCATTCAGTCAGTAGCTTCAAACATTTCTGGTATATGAAAAACATGTTTTTCAATGGCAAAAATCAATGAATATTGTAAATGCACAAACAGTAATATCTCCACATTGCAAGGTGCAATTCTGAAATTTTTTGCTTTTTCCTGCTAATCCTAGCATGATAAAGAAGATTCAAAGAGAGTGAGATGCCAGCTCCTTTCATTCAGTCAGTAGCTTCAAACATTTCTGGTATATGAAAAACATGTTTTTCAATGGCAAAAATCAATGAATATTGTAAATGCACAAACAGTAATATCTCCACATTGCACGGTGCAATTCTGAAATTTTTTGCTTTTTCCTGCTAATCCTAGCATGATAAAGAAGATTCAAAGAGAGTGAGATGCCAGCTCCTTTCATTCAGTCAGTAGCTTCAAACATTTCTGGTATATGAAAAACATGTTTTTCAATGGCAAAAATCAATGAATATTGTAAATGCACAAACAGTAATATCTCCACATTGCAAGGTGCAATTCTGAAATTTTTTGCTTTTTCCTGCTAATCCTAGCATGATAAAGAAGATTCAAAGAGAGTGAGATGCCAGCTCCTTTCATTCAGTCAGTAGCTTCAAACATTTCTGGACGTTTTTCAATGGCAAAAATCAATGAATATTGTAAATGCACAAACAGTAATATCTCCACATTGCACGGTGCAATTCTGAAATTTTTTGCTTTTTCCTGCTAATCCTAGCATGATAAAGAAGATTCAAAGAGAGTGAGATGCCAGCTCCTTTCATTCAGTCAGTAGCTTCAAACATTTCTGGTATATGAAAAACATGTTTTTCAATGGCAAAAATCAATGAATATTGTAAATGCACAAACAGTAATATCTCCACATTGCAAGGTGCAATTCTGAAATTTTTTGCTTTTTCCTGTTAATCCTAGCATGATAAAGAAGATTCAAAGAGAGTGAGATGCCAGCTCCTTTCATTCAGTCAGTAGCTTCAAACATTTCTGGATGTTTTTCAATGGCAAAAATCAATGAATATTGTAAATGCACAAACAGTAATATCTCCACATTGCACGGTGCAATTCTGAAATTTTTAGCTTTTTCCTGTTAATCCTAGCATGATAAAGAAGATTCAAAGAGAGTGAGATGCCAGCTCCTTTCATTCAGTCAGTAGCTTCAAACATTTCTGGTATATGAAAAACATGTTTTTCAATGGCAAAAATCAATGAATATTGTAAATGCACAAACAGTAATATCTCCACATTGCACGGTGCAATTCTGAAATTTTTAGCTTTTTCCTGTTAATCCTAGCATGATAAAGAAGATTCAAAGAGAGTGAGATGCCAGCTCCTTTCATTCAGTCAGTAGCTTCAAACATTTCTGGTATATGAAAAACATGTTTTTCAATGGCAAAAATCAATGAATATTGTAAATGCACAAACAGTAATATCTCCACATTGCACGGTGCAATTCTGAAATTTTTAGCTTTTTCCTGCTAATCCTAGCATGATAAAGAAGATTCAAAGAGAGTGAGATGCCAGCTCCTTTCATTCAGTCAGTAGCTTCAAACATTTCTGGTATATGAAAAACATGTTTTTCAATGGCAAAAATCAATGAATATTGTAAATGCACAAACAGTAATATCTCCACATTGCACGGTGCAATTCTGAAATTTTTAGCTTTTTTCTGTTAATCCTAGCATGATAAAGAAGATTCAAAGAGAGTGAGATGCCAGCTCCTTTCATTCAGTCAGTAGCTTCAAACATTTCTGGTATATGAAAAACATGTTTTTCATATACCAGAAATGTTTGAAGCTACTGACTGAATGAAAGGAGCTGGCATCTCACTCTCTTTGAATCTTCTTTATCATGCTAGGATTAGCAGGAAAAAGCTAAAAATTTCAGAATTGCACCTTGCAATGTGGAGATATTACTGTTTGTGCATTTACAATATTCATTGATTTTTGCCATTGAAAAATATGTTTTTCATATACCAGAAATGTTTGAAGCTACTGACTGAATGAAAGGAGCTGGCATCTCACTCTCTTTGAATCTTCTTTATCATGCTAGGATTAACAGGAAAAAGCAAAAAATTTCAGAATTGCACCTTGCAATGTGGAGATATTACTGTTTGTGCATTTACAATATTCATTGATTTTTGCCATTGAAAAACATGTTTTTCATATACCAGAAATGTTTGAAGCTACTGACTGAATGAAAGGAGCTGGCATCTCACTCTCTTTGAATCTTCTTTATCATGCTAGGATTAACAGGAAAAAGCTAAAAATTTCAGAATTGCACCGTGCAATGTGGAGATATTACTGTTTGTGCATTTACAATATTCATTGATTTTTGCCATTGAAAAACGTCCAGAAATGTTTGAAGCTACTGACTGAATGAAAGGAGCTGGCATCTCACTCTCTTTGAATCTTCTTTATCATGCTAGGATTAGCAGGAAAAAACTAAAAATTTCAGAATTGCACCTTGCAATGTGGAGATATTACTGTTTGTGCATTTACAATATTCATTGATTTTTGCCATTGAAAAACATGTTTTTCATATACCAGAAATGTTTGAAGCTACTGACTGAATGAAAGGAGCTGGCATCTCACTCTCTTTGAATCTTCTTTATCATGCTAGGATTAACAGGAAAAAGCAAAAAATTTCAGAATTGCACCTTGCAATGTGGAGATATTACTGTTTGTGCATTTACAATATTCATTGATTTTTGCCATTGAAAAACGTCCAGAAATGTTTGAAGCTACTGACTGAATGAAAGGAGCTGGCATCTCACTCTCTTTGAATCTTCTTTATCATGCTAGGATTAGCAGGAAAAAGCAAAAAATTTCAGAATTGCACCGTGCAATGTGGAGATATTACTGTTTGTGCATTTACAATATTCATTGATTTTTGCCATTGAAAAACATGTTTTTCATATACCAGAAATGTTTGAAGCTACTGACTGAATGAAAGGAGCTGGCATCTCACTCTCTTTGAATCTTCTTTATCATGCTAGGATTAACAGGAAAAAGCAAAAAATTTCAGAATTGCACCTTGCAATGTGGAGATATTACTGTTTGTGCATTTACAATATTCATTGATTTTTGCCATTGAAAAACATGTTTTTCATATACCAGAAATGTTTGAAGCTACTGACTGAATGAAAGGAGCTGGCATCTCACTCTCTTTGAATCTTCTTTATCATGCTAGGATTAACAGGAAAAAGCTAAAAATTTCAGAATTGCACCGTGCAATGTGGAGATATTACTGTTTGTGCATTTACAATATTCATTGATTTTTGCCATTGAAAAACATGTTTTTCATATACCAGAAATGTTTGAAGCTACTGACTGAATGAAAGGAGCTGGCATCTCACTCTCTTTGAATCTTCTTTATCATGCTAGGATTAGCAGGAAAAAGCTAAAAATTTCAGAATTGCACCGTGCAATGTGTAGATATTACTGTTTGTGCATTTACAATATTCATTGATTTTTGCCATTGAAAAACATGTTTTTCATATACCAGAAATGTTTGAAGCTACTGACTGAATGAAAGGAGCTGGCATCTCACTCTCTTTGAATCTTCTTTATCATGCTAGGATTAACAGGAAAAAGCTAAAAATTTCAGAATTGCACCGTGCAATGTGGAGATATTACTGTTTGTGCATTTACAATATTCATTGATTTTTGCCATTGAAAAACATGTTTTTCATATACCAGAAATGTTTGAAGCTACTGACTGAATGAAAGGAGCTGGCATCTCACTCTCTTTGAATCTTCTTTATCATGCTAGGATTAGCAGGAAAAAGCAAAAAATTTCAGAATTGCACCGTGCAATGTGGAGATATTACTGTTTGTGCATTTACAATATTCATTGATTTTTGCCATTGAAAAACGTCCAGAAATGTTTGAAGCTACTGACTGAATGAAAGGAGCTGGCATCTCACTCTCTTTGAATCTTCTTTATCATGCTAGGATTAGCAGGAAAAAGCTAAAAATTTCAGAATTGCACCGTGCAATGTGGAGATATTACTGTTTGTGCATTTACAATATTCATTGATTTTTGCCATTGAAAAACATGTTTTTCATATACCAGAAATGTTTGAAGCTACTGACTGAATGAAAGGAGCTGGCATCTCACTCTCTTTGAATCTTCTTTATCATGCTAGGATTAGCAGGAAAAAGCAAAAAATTTCAGAATTGCACCGTGCAATGTGGAGATATTACTGTTTGTGCATTTACAATATTCATTGATTTTTGCCATTGAAAAACATGTTTTTCATATACCAGAAATGTTTGAAGCTACTGACTGAATGAAAGGAGCTGGCATCTCACTCTCTTTGAATCTTCTTTATCATGCTAGGATTAGCAGGAAAAAGCAAAAAATTTCAGAATTGCACCTTGCAATGTGGAGATATTACTGTTTGTGCATTTACAATATTCATTGATTTTTGCCATTGAAAAACGTCCAGAAATGTTTGAAGCTACTGACTGAATGAAAGGAGCTGGCATCTCACTCTCTTTGAATCTTCTTTATCATGCTAGGATTAACAGGAAAAAGCTAAAAATTTCAGAATTGCACCGTGCAATGTGGAGATATTACTGTTTGTGCATTTACAATATTCATTGATTTTTGCCATTGAAAAACATGTTTTTCATATACCAGAAATGTTTGAAGCTACTGACTGAATGAAAGGAGCTGGCATCTCACTCTCTTTGAATCTTCTTTATCATGCTAGGATTAGCAGGAAAAAGCAAAAAATTTCAGAATTGCACCGTGCAATGTGGAGATATTACTGTTTGTGCATTTACAATATTCATTGATTTTTGCCATTGAAAAACGTCCAGAAATGTTTGAAGCTACTGACTGAATGAAAGGAGCTGGCATCTCACTCTCTTTGAATCTTCTTTATCATGCTAGGATTAACAGGAAAAAGCTAAAAATTTCAGAATTGCACCTTGCAATGTGGAGATATTACTGTTTGTGCATTTACAATATTCATTGATTTTTGCCATTGAAAAACATGTTTTTCATATACCAGAAATGTTTGAAGCTACTGACTGAATGAAAGGAGCTGGCATCTCACTCTCTTTGAATCTTCTTTATCATGCTAGGATTAACAGGAAAAAGCTAGAAATTTCAGAATTGCACCGTGCAATGTGGAGATATTACTGTTTGTGCATTTACAATATTCATTGATTTTTGCCATTGAAAAACATGTTTTTCATATACCAGAAATGTTTGAAGCTACTGACTGAATGAAAGGAGCTGGCATCTCACTCTCTTTGAATCTTCTTTATCATGCTAGGATTAGCAGGAAAATGCAAAAAATTTCAGAATTGCACCGTGCAATGTGGAGATATTACTGTTTGTGCATTTACAATATTCATTGATTTTTGCCATTGAAAAACATGTTTTTCATATACCAGAAATGTTTGAAGCTACTGACTGAATGAAAGGAGCTGGCATCTCACTCTCTTTGAATCTTCTTTATCATGCTAGGATTAACAGGAAAAAGCTAAAAATTTCAGAATTGCACCTTGCAATGTGGAGATATTACTGTTTGTGCATTTACAATAGTCATTGATTTTTGCCATTGAAAAACATGTTTTTCATATACCAGAAATGTTTGAAGCTACTGACTGAATGAAAGGAGCTGGCATCTCACTCTCTTTGAATCTTCTTTATCATGCTAGGATTAGCAGGAAAAAGCAAAAAATTTCAGAATTGCACCGTGCAATGTGGAGATATTACTGTTTGTGCATTTACAATATTCATTGATTTTTGCCATTGAAAAACATGTTTTTCATATACCAGAAATGTTTGAAGCTACTGACTGAATGAAAGGAGCTGGCATCTCACTCTCTTTGAATCTTCTTTATCATGCTAGGATTAACAGGAAAAAGCTAAAAATTTCAGAATTGCACCGTGCAATGTGGAGATATTACTGTTTGTGCATTTACAATATTCATTGATTTTTGCCATTGAAAAACGTCCAGAAATGTTTGAAGCTACTGACTGAATGAAAGGAGCTGGCATCTCACTCTCTTTGAATCTTCTTTATCATGCTAGGATTAGCAGGAAAAAGCAAAAAATTTCAGAATTGCACCGTGCAATGTGGAGATATTACTGTTTGTGCATTTACAATATTCATTGATTTTTGCCATTGAAAAACATGTTTTTCATATACCAGAAATGTTTGAAGCTACTGACTGAATGAAAGGAGCTGGCATCTCACTCTCTTTGAATCTTCTTTATCATGCTAGGATTAACAGGAAAAAGCAAAAAATTTCAGAATTGCACCGTGCAATGTGGAGATATTACTGTTTGTGCATTTATAATATTCGTTGATTTTTGCCATTGAAAAACATGTTTATCATATACCAGAAATGTTTGAAGCTACTGACTGAATGAAAGGAGCTGGCATCTCACTCTCTTTGAATCTTCTTTATCATGCTAGGATTAACAGGAAAAAGCAAAAAATTTCAGAATTGCACCGTGCAATGTGGAGATATTACTGTTTGTGCATTTACAATATTCATTGATTTTTGCCATTGAAAAACGTCCAGAAATGTTTGAAGCTACTGACTGAATGAAAGGAGCTGGCATCTCACTCTCTTTGAATCTTCTTTATCATGCTAGGATTAGCAGGAAAAAGCTAAAAATTTCAGAATTGCACCTTGCAATGTGGAGATATTACTGTTTGTGCATTTACAATATTCATTGATTTTTGCCATTGAAAAACATGTTTTTCATATACCAGAAATGTTTGAAGCTACTGACTGAATGAAAGGAGCTGGCATCTCACTCTCTTTGAATCTTCTTTATCATGCTAGGATTAACAGGAAAAAGCAAAAAATTTCAGAATTGCACCTTGCAATGTGGAGATATTACTGTTTGTGCATTTACAATATTCATTGATTTTTGCCATTGAAAAACATGTTTTTCATATACCAGAAATGTTTGAAGCTACTGACTGAATGAAAGGAGCTGGCATCTCACTCTCTTTGAATCTTCTTTATCATGCTAGGATTAGCAGGAAAAAGCTAAAAATTTCAGAATTGCACCGTGCAATGTGGAGATATTACTGTTTGTGCATTTACAATATTCATTGATTTTTGCCATTGAAAAACATGTTTTTCATATACCAGAAATGTTTGAAGCTACTGACTGAATGAAAGGAGCTGGCATCTCACTCTCTTTGAATCTTCTTTATCATGCTAGGATTAGCAGGAAAAAGCTAAAAATTTCAGAATTGCACCTTGCAATGTGGAGATATTACTGTTTGTGCATTTACAATATTCATTGATTTTTGCCATTGAAAAACATGTTTTTCATATACCAGAAATGTTTGAAGCTACTGACTGAATGAAAGGAGCTGGCATCTCACTCTCTTTGAATCTTCTTTATCATGCTAGGATTAACAGGAAAAAGCTAAAAATTTCAGAATTGCACCTTGCAATGTGGAGATATTACTGTTTGTGCATTTACAATATTCATTGATTTTTGCCATTGAAAAACGTCCAGAAATGTTTGAAGCTACTGACTGAATGAAAGGAGCTGGCATCTCACTCTCTTTGAATCTTCTTTATCATGCTAGGATTAACAGGAAAAAGCAAAAAATTTCAGAATTGCACCTTGCAATGTGGAGATATTACTGTTTGTGCATTTACAATATTCATTGATTTTTGCCATTGAAAAACATGTTTTTCATATACCAGAAATGTTTGAAGCTACTGACTGAATGAAAGGAGCTGGCATCTCACTCTCTTTGAATCTTCTTTATCATGCTAGGATTAGCAGGAAAAAGCAAAAAATTTCAGAATTGCACCGTGCAATGTGGAGATATTACTGTTTGTGCATTTACAATATTCATTGATTTTTGCCATTGAAAAACATGTTTTTCATATACCAGAAATGTTTGAAGCTACTGACTGAATGAAAGGAGCTGGCATCTCACTCTCTTTGAATCTTCTTTATCATGCTAGGATTAGCAGGAAAAAGCAAAAAATTTCAGAATTGCACCGTGCAATGTGGAGATATTACTGTTTGTGCATTTACAATATTCATTGATTTTTGCCATTGAAAAACGTCCAGAAATGTTTGAAGCTACTGACTGAATGAAAGGAGCTGGCATCTCACTCTCTTTGAATCTTCTTTATCATGCTAGGATTAGCAGGAAAAAGCAAAAAATTTCAGAATTGCACCTTGCAATGTGGAGATATTACTGTTTGTGCATTTACAATATTCATTGATTTTTGCCATTGAAAAACGTCCAGAAATGTTTGAAGCTACTGACTGAATGAAAGGAGCTGGCATCTCACTCTCTTTGAATCTTCTTTATCATGCTAGGATTAGCAGGAAAAAGCAAAAAATTTCAGAATTGCACCGTGCAATGTGGAGATATTACTGTTTGTGCATTTACATTATTCATTGATTTTTGCCATTGAAAAACATGTTTTTCATATACCAGAAATGTTTGAAACTACTGACTGAATGAAAGGAGCTGGCATCTCACTCTCTTTGAATCTTCTTTATCATGCTAGGATTAGCAGGAAAAAGCAAAAAATTTCAGAATTGCACCTTGCAATGTGGAGATATTACTGTTTGTGCATTTACAATATTCATTGATTTTTGCCATTGAAAAACATGTTTTTCATATACCAGAAATGTTTGAAGCTACTGACTGAATGAAAGGAGCTGGCATCTCACTCTCTTTGAATCTTCTTTATCATGCTAGGATTAACAGGAAAAAGCTAAAAATTTCAGAATTGCACCGTGCAATGTGGAGATATTACTGTTTGTGCATTTACAATATTCATTGATTTTTGCCATTGAAAAACATGTTTTTCATATACCAGAAATGTTTGAAGCTACTGACTGAATGAAAGGAGCTGGCATCTCACTCTCTTTGAATCTTCTTTATCATGCTAGGATTAACAGGAAAAAGCTAAAAATTTCAGAATTGCACCTTGCAATGTGGAGATATTACTGTTTGTGCATTTACAATATTCATTGATTTTTGCCATTGAAAAACATGTTTTTCATATACCAGAAATGTTTGAAGCTACTGACTGAATGAAAGGAGCTGGCATCTCACTCTCTTTGAATCTTCTTTATCATGCTAGGATTAACAGGAAAAAGCTAAAAATTTCAGAATTGCACCTTGCAATGTGGAGATATTACTGTTTGTGCATTTACAATATTCATTGATTTTTGCCATTGAAAAACGTCCAGAAATGTTTGAAGCTACTGACTGAATGAAAGGAGCTGGCATCTCACTCTCTTTGAATCTTCTTTATCATGCTAGGATTAACAGGAAAAAGCTAAAAATTTCAGAATTGCACCGTGCAATGTGGAGATATTACTGTTTGTGCATTTACAATATTCATTGATTTTTGCCATTGAAAAACATGTTTTTCAGATACCAGAAATGTTTGAAGCTACTGACTGAATGAAAGGAGCTGGCATCTCACTCTCTTTGAATCTTCTTTATCATGCTAGGATTAGCAGGAAAAAGCAAAAAATTTCAGAATTGCACCGTGCAATGTGGAGATATTACTGTTTGTGCATTTACAATATTCATTGATTTTTGCCATTGAAAAACATGTTTTTCATATACCAGAAATGTTTGAAGCTACTGACTGAATGAAAGGAGCTGGCATCTCACTCTCTTTGAATCTTCTTTATCATGCTAGGATTAGCAGGAAAAAGCAAAAAATTTCAGAATTGCACCGTGCAATGTGGAGATATTACTGTTTGTGCATTTACAATATTCATTGATTTTTGCCATTGAAAAACATGTTTTTCATATACCAGAAATGTTTGAAGCTACTGACTGAATGAAAGGAGCTGGCATCTCACTCTCTTTGAATCTTCTTTATCATGCTAGGATTAACAGGAAAAAGCTAAAAATTTCAGAATTGCACCTTGCAATGTGGAGATATTACTGTTTGTGCATTTACAATATTCATTGATTTTTGCCATTGAAAAACGTCCAGAAATGTTTGAAGCTACTGACTGAATGAAAGGAGCTGGCATCTCACTCTCTTTGAATCTTCTTTATCATGCTAGGATTAACAGGAAAAAGCTAAAAATTTCAGAATTGCACCGTGCAATGTGGAGATATTACTGTTTGTGCATTTACAATATTCATTGATTTTTGCCATTGAAAAACATGTTTTTCATATACCAGAAATGTTTGAAGCTACTGACTGAATGAAAGGAGCTGGCATCTCACTCTCTTTGAATCTTCTTTATCATGCTAGGATTAGCAGGAAAAAGCAAAAAATTTCAGAATTGCACCTTGCAATGTGGAGATATTACTGTTTGTGCATTTACAATATTCATTGATTTTTGCCATTGAAAAACATGTTTTTCATATACCAGAAATGTTTGAAGCTACTGACTGAATGAAAGGAGCTGGCATCTCACTCTCTTTGAATCTTCTTTATCATGCTAGGATTAACAGGAAAAAGCTAAAAATTTCAGAATTGCACCTTGCAATGTGGAGATATTACTGTTTGTGCATTTACAATATTCATTGATTTTTGCCATTGAAAAACATGTTTTTCATATACCAGAAATGTTTGAAGCTACTGACTGAATGAAAGGAGCTGGCATCTCACTCTCTTTGAATCTTCTTTATCATGCTAGGATTAGCAGGAAAAAGCTAAAAATTTCAGAATTGCACCTTGCAATGTGGAGATATTACTGTTTGTGCATTTACAATATTCATTGATTTTTGCCATTGAAAAACATGTTTTTCATATACCAGAAATGTTTGAAGCTACTGACTGAATGAAAGGAGCTGGCATCTCACTCTCTTTGAATCTTCTTTATCATGCTAGGATTAGCAGGAAAAAGCAAAAAATTTCAGAATTGCACCGTGCAATGTGGAGATATTACTGTTTGTGCATTTACAATATTCATTGATTTTTGCCATTGAAAAACGTCCAGAAATGTTTGAAGCTACTGACTGAATGAAAGGAGCTGGCATCTCACTCTCTTTGAATCTTCTTTATCATGCTAGGATTAGCAGGAAAAAGCAAAAAATTTCAGAATTGCACCGTGCAATGTGGAGATATTACTGTTTGTGCATTTACAATATTCATTGATTTTTGCCATTGAAAAACATGTTTTTCATATACCAGAAATGTTTGAAGCTACTGACTGAATGAAAGGAGCTGGCATCTCACTCTCTTTGAATCTTCTTTATCATGCTAGGATTAACAGGAAAAAGCTAAAAATTTCAGAATTGCACCTTGCAATGTGGAGATATTACTGTTTGTGCATTTACAATATTCATTGATTTTTGCCATTGAAAAACGTCCAGAAATGTTTGAAGCTACTGACTGAATGAAAGGAGCTGGCATCTCACTCTCTTTGAATCTTCTTTATCATGCTAGGATTAGCAGGAAAAAGCAAAAAATTTCAGAATTGCACCGTGCAATGTGGAGATATTACTGTTTGTGCATTTACAATATTCATTGATTTTTGCCATTGAAAAACATGTTTTTCATATACCAGAAATGTTTGAAGCTACTGACTGAATGAAAGGAGCTGGCATCTCACTCTCTTTGAATCTTCTTTATCATGCTAGGATTAACAGGAAAAAGCTAAAAATTTCAGAATTGCACCTTGCAATGTGGAGATATTACTGTTTGTGCATTTACAATATTCATTGATTTTTGCCATTGAAAAACGTCCAGAAATGTTTGAAGCTACTGACTGAATGAAAGGAGCTGGCATCTCACTCTCTTTGAATCTTCTTTATCATGCTAGGATTAACAGGAAAAAGCAAAAAATTTCAGAATTGCACCTTGCAATGTGGAGATATTACTGTTTGTGCATTTACAATATTCATTGATTTTTGCCATTGAAAAACATGTTTTTCATATACCAGAAATGTTTGAAGCTACTGACTGAATGAAAGGAGCTGGCATCTCACTCTCTTTGAATCTTCTTTATCATGCTAGGATTAGCAGGAAAAAGCAAAAAATTTCAGAATTGCACCGTGCAATGTGGAGATATTACTGTTTGTGCATTTACAATATTCATTGATTTTTGCCATTGAAAAACATGTTTTTCATATACCAGAAATGTTTGAAGCTACTGACTGAATGAAAGGAGCTGGCATCTCACTCTCTTTGAATCTTCTTTATCATGCTAGGATTAGCAGGAAAAAGCAAAAAATTTCAGAATTGCACCGTGCAATGTGGAGATATTACTGTTTGTGCATTTACAATATTCATTGATTTTTGCCATTGAAAAACGTCCAGAAATGTTTGAAGCTACTGACTGAATGAAAGGAGCTGGCATCTCACTCTCTTTGAATCTTCTTTATCATGCTAGGATTAGCAGGAAAAAGCAAAAAATTTCAGAATTGCACCTTGCAATGTGGAGATATTACTGTTTGTGCATTTACAATATTCATTGATTTTTGCCATTGAAAAACGTCCAGAAATGTTTGAAGCTACTGACTGAATGAAAGGAGCTGGCATCTCACTCTCTTTGAATCTTCTTTATCATGCTAGGATTAGCAGGAAAAAGCAAAAAATTTCAGAATTGCACCGTGCAATGTGGAGATATTACTGTTTGTGCATTTACATTATTCATTGATTTTTGCCATTGAAAAACATGTTTTTCATATACCAGAAATGTTTGAAACTACTGACTGAATGAAAGGAGCTGGCATCTCACTCTCTTTGAATCTTCTTTATCATGCTAGGATTAGCAGGAAAAAGCAAAAAATTTCAGAATTGCACCTTGCAATGTGGAGATATTACTGTTTGTGCATTTACAATATTCATTGATTTTTGCCATTGAAAAACATGTTTTTCATATACCAGAAATGTTTGAAGCTACTGACTGAATGAAAGGAGCTGGCATCTCACTCTCTTTGAATCTTCTTTATCATGCTAGGATTAACAGGAAAAAGCTAAAAATTTCAGAATTGCACCTTGCAATGTGGAGATATTACTGTTTGTGCATTTACAATATTCATTGATTTTTGCCATTGAAAAACATGTTTTTCATATACCAGAAATGTTTGAAGCTACTGACTGAATGAAAGGAGCTGGCATCTCACTCTCTTTGAATCTTCTTTATCATGCTAGGATTAACAGGAAAAAGCTAAAAATTTCAGAATTGCACCTTGCAATGTGGAGATATTACTGTTTGTGCATTTACAATATTCATTGATTTTTGCCATTGAAAAACATGTTTTTCATATACCAGAAATGTTTGAAGCTACTGACTGAATGAAAGGAGCTGGCATCTCACTCTCTTTGAATCTTCTTTATCATGCTAGGATTAACAGGAAAAAGCTAAAAATTTCAGAATTGCACCTTGCAATGTGGAGATATTACTGTTTGTGCATTTACAATATTCATTGATTTTTGCCATTGAAAAACGTCCAGAAATGTTTGAAGCTACTGACTGAATGAAAGGAGCTGGCATCTCACTCTCTTTGAATCTTCTTTATCATGCTAGGATTAACAGGAAAAAGCTAAAAATTTCAGAATTGCACCGTGCAATGTGGAGATATTACTGTTTGTGCATTTACAATATTCATTGATTTTTGCCATTGAAAAACATGTTTTTCAGATACCAGAAATGTTTGAAGCTACTGACTGAATGAAAGGAGCTGGCATCTCACTCTCTTTGAATCTTCTTTATCATGCTAGGATTAGCAGGAAAAAGCAAAAAATTTCAGAATTGCACCGTGCAATGTGGAGATATTACTGTTTGTGCATTTACAATATTCATTGATTTTTGCCATTGAAAAACATGTTTTTCATATACCAGAAATGTTTGAAGCTACTGACTGAATGAAAGGAGCTGGCATCTCACTCTCTTTGAATCTTCTTTATCATGCTAGGATTAGCAGGAAAAAGCAAAAAATTTCAGAATTGCACCGTGCAATGTGGAGATATTACTGTTTGTGCATTTACAATATTCATTGATTTTTGCCATTGAAAAACATGTTTTTCATATACCAGAAATGTTTGAAGCTACTGACTGAATGAAAGGAGCTGGCATCTCACTCTCTTTGAATCTTCTTTATCATGCTAGGATTAACAGGAAAAAGCTAAAAATTTCAGAATTGCACCTTGCAATGTGGAGATATTACTGTTTGTGCATTTACAATATTCATTGATTTTTGCCATTGAAAAACGTCCAGAAATGTTTGAAGCTACTGACTGAATGAAAGGAGCTGGCATCTCACTCTCTTTGAATCTTCTTTATCATGCTAGGATTAACAGGAAAAAGCTAAAAATTTCAGAATTGCACCGTGCAATGTGGAGATATTACTGTTTGTGCATTTACAATATTCATTGATTTTTGCCATTGAAAAACATGTTTTTCATATACCAGAAATGTTTGAAGCTACTGACTGAATGAAAGGAGCTGGCATCTCACTCTCTTTGAATCTTCTTTATCATGCTAGGATTAGCAGGAAAAAGCAAAAAATTTCAGAATTGCACCTTGCAATGTGGAGATATTACTGTTTGTGCATTTACAATATTCATTGATTTTTGCCATTGAAAAACATGTTTTTCATATACCAGAAATGTTTGAAGCTACTGACTGAATGAAAGGAGCTGGCATCTCACTCTCTTTGAATCTTCTTTATCATGCTAGGATTAACAGGAAAAAGCTAAAAATTTCAGAATTGCACCTTGCAATGTGGAGATATTACTGTTTGTGCATTTACAATATTCATTGATTTTTGCCATTGAAAAACATGTTTTTCATATACCAGAAATGTTTGAAGCTACTGACTGAATGAAAGGAGCTGGCATCTCACTCTCTTTGAATCTTCTTTATCATGCTAGGATTAGCAGGAAAAAGCTAAAAATTTCAGAATTGCACCTTGCAATGTGGAGATATTACTGTTTGTGCATTTACAATATTCATTGATTTTTGCCATTGAAAAACATGTTTTTCATATACCAGAAATGTTTGAAGCTACTGACTGAATGAAAGGAGCTGGCATCTCACTCTCTTTGAATCTTCTTTATCATGCTAGGATTAGCAGGAAAAAGCAAAAAATTTCAGAATTGCACCGTGCAATGTGGAGATATTACTGTTTGTGCATTTACAATATTCATTGATTTTTGCCATTGAAAAACGTCCAGAAATGTTTGAAGCTACTGACTGAATGAAAGGAGCTGGCATCTCACTCTCTTTGAATCTTCTTTATCATGCTAGGATTAGCAGGAAAAAGCAAAAAATTTCAGAATTGCACCGTGCAATGTGGAGATATTACTGTTTGTGCATTTACAATATTCATTGATTTTTGCCATTGAAAAACATGTTTTTCATATACCAGAAATGTTTGAAGCTACTGACTGAATGAAAGGAGCTGGCATCTTACTCTCTTTGAATCTTCTTTATCATGCTAGGATTAGCAGGAAAAAGCTAAAAATTTCAGAATTGCACCGTGCAATGTGGAGATATTACTGTTTGTGCATTTACAATATTCATTGATTTTTGCCATTGAAAAACATGTTTTTCATATACCAGAAATGTTTGAAGCTACTGACTGAATGAAAGGAGCTGGCATCTCACTCTCTTTGAATCTTCTTTATCATGCTAGGATTAGCAGGAAAAAGCAAAAAATTTCAGAATTGCACCTTGCAATGTGGAGATATTACTGTTTGTGCATTTACAATATTCATTGATTTTTGCCATTGAAAAACATGTTTTTCATATACCAGAAATGTTTGAAGCTACTGACTGAATGAAAGGAGCTGGCATCTCACTCTCTTTGAATCTTCTTTATCATGCTAGGATTAACAGGAAAAAGCTAAAAATTTCAGAATTGCACCTTGCAATGTGGAGATATTACTGTTTGTGCATTTACAATATTCATTGATTTTTGCCATTGAAAAACGTCCAGAAATGTTTGAAGCTACTGACTGAATGAAAGGAGCTGGCATCTCACTCTCTTTGAATCTTCTTTATCATGCTAGGATTAGCAGGAAAAAGCAAAAAATTTCAGAATTGCACCGTGCAATGTGGAGATATTACTGTTTGTGCATTTACAATATTCATTGATTTTTGCCATTGAAAAACATGTTTTTCATATACCAGAAATGTTTGAAGCTACTGACTGAATGAAAGGAGCTGGCATCTCACTCTCTTTGAATCTTCTTTATCATGCTAGGATTAACAGGAAAAAGCTAAAAATTTCAGAATTGCACCGTGCAATGTGGAGATATTACTGTTTGTGCATTTACAATATTCATTGATTTTTGCCATTGAAAAACATGTTTTTCATATACCAGAAATGTTTGAAGCTACTGACTGAATGAAAGGAGCTGGCATCTCACTCTCTTTGAATCTTCTTTATCATGCTAGGATTAGCAGGAAAAAGCTAAAAATTTCAGAATTGCACCGTGCAATGTGGAGATATTACTGTTTGTGCATTTACAATATTCATTGATTTTTGCCATTGAAAAACATGTTTTTCATATACCAGAAATGTTTGAAGCTACTGACTGAATGAAAGGAGCTGGCATCTCACTCTCTTTGAATCTTCTTTATCATGCTAGGATTAGCAGGAAAAAGCAAAAAATTTCAGAATTGCACCGTGCAATGTGGAGATATTACTGTTTGTGCATTTACAATATTCATTGATTTTTGCCATTGAAAAACATGTTTTTCATATACCAGAAATGTTTGAAGCTACTGACTGAATGAAAGGAGCTGGCATCTCACTCTCTTTGAATCTTCTTTATCATGCTAGGATTAGCAGGAAAAAGCAAAAAATTTCAGAATTGCACCGTGTAATGTGGAGATATTACTGTTTGTGCATTTACAATATTCATTGATTTTTGCCATTGAAAAACATGTTTTTCATATACCAGAAATGTTTGAAGCTACTGACTGAATGAAAGGAGCTGGCATCTCACTCTCTTTGAATCTTCTTTATCATGCTAGGATTAACAGGAAAAAGCTAAAAATTTCAGAATTGCACCGTTCAATGTGGAGATATTACTGTTTGTGCATTTACAATATTCATTGATTTTTGCCATTGAAAAACATGTTTTTCATATACCAGAAATGTTTGAAGCTACTGACTGAATGAAAGGAGCTGGCATCTCACTCTCTTTGAATCTTCTTTATCATGCTAGGATTAACAGGAAAAAGCTAAAAATTTCAGAATTGCACCTTGCAATGTGGAGATATTACTGTTTGTGCATTTACAATATTCATTGATTTTTGCCATTGAAAAACATGTTTTTCATATACCAGAAATGTTTGAAGCTACTGACTGAATGAAAGGAGCTGGCATCTCACTCTCTTTGAATCTTCTTTATCATGCTAGGATTAACAGGAAAAAGCAAAAAATTTCAGAATTGCACTGTGCAATGTGGAGATATTACTGTTTGTGCATTTACAATATTCATTGATTTTTGCCATTGAAAAACATGTTTTTCATATACCAGAAATGTTTGAAGCTACTGACTGAATGAAAGGAGCTGGCATCTCACTCTCTTTGAATCTTCTTTATCATGCTAGGATTAGCAGGAAAAAGCTAAAAATTTCAGAATTGCACCGTGCAATGTGGAGATATTACTGTTTGTGCATTTACAATATTCATTGATTTTTGCCATTGAAAAACATGTTTTTCATATACCAGAAATGTTTGAAGCTACTGACTGAATGAAAGGAGCTGGCATCTCACTCTCTTTGAATCTTCTTTATCATGCTAGGATTAGCAGGAAAAAGCAAAAAATTTCAGAATTGCACCTTGCAATGTGGAGATATTACTGTTTGTGCATTTACAATATTCATTGATTTTTGCCATTGAAAAACATGTTTTTCATATACCAGAAATGTTTGAAGCTACTGACTGAATGAAAGGAGCTGGCATCTCACTCTCTTTGAATCTTCTTTATCATGCTAGGATTAGCAGGAAAAAGCAAAAAATTTCAGAATTGCACCGTGCAATGTGGAGATATTACTGTTTGTGCATTTACAATATTCATTGATTTTTGCCATTGAAAAACATGTTTTTCATATACCAGAAATGTTTGAAGCTACTGACTGAATGAAAGGAGCTGGCATCTCACTCTCTTTGAATCTTCTTTATCATGCTAGGATTAGCAGGAAAAAGCAAAAAATTTCAGAATTGCACCGTGCAATGTGGAGATATTACTGTTTGTGCATTTACAATATTCATTGATTTTTGCCATTGAAAAACATGTTTTTCATATACCAGAAATGTTTGAAGCTACTGACTGAATGAAAGGAGCTGGCATCTCACTCTCTTTGAATCTTCTTTATCATGCTAGGATTAACAGGAAAAAGCTAAAAATTTCAGAATTGCACCGTGCAATGTGGAGATATTACTGTTTGTGCATTTACAATATTCATTGATTTTTGCCATTGAAAAACGTCCAGAAATGTTTGAAGCTACTGACTGAATGAAAGGAGCTGGCATCTCACTCTCTTTGAATCTTCTTTATCATGCTAGGATTAGCAGGAAAAAGCAAAAAATTTCAGAATTGCACCGTGCAATGTGGAGATATTACTGTTTGTGCATTTACAATATTCATTGATTTTTGCCATTGAAAAACGTCCAGAAATGTTTGAAGCTACTGACTGAATGAAAGGAGCTGGCATCTCACTCTCTTTGAATCTTCTTTATCATGCTAGGATTAACAGGAAAAAGCTAAAAATTTCAGAATTGCACCGTGCAATGTGGAGATATTACTGTTTGTGCATTTACAATATTCATTGATTTTTGCCATTGAAAAACATGTTTTTCATATACCAGAAATGTTTGAAGCTACTGACTGAATGAAAGGAGCTGGCATCTCACTCTCTTTGAATCTTCTTTATCATGCTAGGATTAACAGGAAAAAGCAAAAAATTTCAGAATTGCACCTTGCAATGTGGAGATATTACTGTTTGTGCATTTACAATATTCATTGATTTTTGCCATTGAAAAACGTCCAGAAATGTTTGAAGCTACTGACTGAATGAAAGGAGCTGGCATCTCACTCTCTTTGAATCTTCTTTATCATGCTAGGATTAGCAGGAAAAAGCAAAAAATTTCAGAATTGCACCTTGCAATGTGGAGATATTACTCTTTGTGCATTTACAATATTCATTGATTTTTGCCATTGAAAAACATGTTTTTCATATACCAGAAATGTTTGAAGCTACTGACTGAATGAAAGGAGCTGGCATCTCACTCTCTTTGAATCTTCTTTATCATGCTAGGATTAACAGGAAAAAGCTAAAAATTTCAGAATTGCACCTTGCAATGTGGAGATATTACTGTTTGTGCATTTACAATATTCATTGATTTTTGCCATTGAAAAACATGTTTTTCATATACCAGAAATGTTTGAAGCTACTGACTGAATGAAAGGAGCTGGCATCTCACTCTCTTTGAATCTTCTTTATCATGCTAGGATTAGCAGGAAAAAGCTAAAAATTTCAGAATTGCACCGTGCAATGTGGAGATATTACTGTTTGTGCATTTACAATATTCATTGATTTTTGCCATTGAAAAACGTCCAGAAATGTTTGAAGCTACTGACTGAATGAAAGGAGCTGGCATCTCACTCTCTTTGAATCTTCTTTATCATGCTAGGATTAACAGGAAAAAGCTAAAAATTTCAGAATTGCACCTTGCAATGTGGAGATATTACTGTTTGTGCATTTACAATATTCATTGATTTTTGCCATTGAAAAACATGTTTTTCATATACCAGAAATGTTTGAAGCTACTGACTGAATGAAAGGAGCTGGCATCTCACTCTCTTTGAATCTTCTTTATCATGCTAGGATTAACAGGAAAAAGCTTAGAATTTCAGAATTGCACCTTGCAATGTGGAGATATTACTGTTTGTGCATTTACAATATTCATTGATTTTTGCCATTGAAAAACATGTTTTTCATATACCAGAAATGTTTGAAGCTACTGACTGAATGAAAGGAGCTGGCATCTCACTCTCTTTGAATCTTCTTTATCATGCTAGGATTAGCAGGAAAAAGCTAAAAATTTCAGAATTGCACCGTGCAATGTGGAGATATTACTGTTTGTGCATTTACAATATTCATTGATTTTTGCCATTGAAAAACGTCCAGAAATGTTTGAAGCTACTGACTGAATGAAAGGAGCTGGCATCTCACTCTCTTTGAATCTTCTTTATCATGCTAGGATTAACAGGAAAAAGCAAAAAATTTCAGAATTGCACCGTGCAATGTGGAGATATTACTGTTTGTGCATTTACAATATTCATTGATTTTTGCCATTGAAAAACATGTTTTTCATATACCAGAAATGTTTGAAGCTACTGACTGAATGAAAGGAGCTGGCATCTCACTCTCTTTGAATCTTCTTTATCATGCTAGGATTAGCAGGAAAAAGCTAAAAATTTCAGAATTGCACCTTGCAATGTGGAGATATTACTGTTTGTGCATTTACAATATTCATTGATTTTTGCCATTGAAAAACATGTTTTTCATATAACAGAAATGTTTGAAGCTACTGACTGAATGAAAGGAGCTGGCATCTCACTCTCTTTGAATCTTCTTTATCATGCTAGGATTAGCAGGAAAAAGCTAAAAATTTCAGAATTGCACCGTGCAATGTGGAGATATTACTGTTTGTGCATTTACAATATTCATTGATTTTTGCCATTGAAAAACATGTTTTTCATATACCAGAAATGTTTGAAGCTACTGACTGAATGAAAGGAGCTGGCATCTCACTCTCTTTGAATCTTCTTTATCATGCTAGGATTAGCAGGAAAAAGCAAAAAATTTCAGAATTGCACCGTGCAATGTGGAGATATTACTGTTTGTGCATTTACAATATTCATTGATTTTTGCCATTGAAAAACGTCCAGAAATGTTTGAAGCTACTGACTGAATGAAAGGAGCTGGCATCTCACTCTCTTTGAATCTTCTTTATCATGCTAGGATTAGCAGGAAAAAGCTAAAAATTTCAGAATTGCACCTTGCAATGTGGAGATATTACTGTTTGTGCATTTACAATATTCATTGATTTTTGCCATTGAAAAACATGTTTTTCATATACCAGAAATGTTTGAAGCTACTGACTGAATGAAAGGAGCTGGCATCTCACTCTCTTTGAATCTTCTTTATCATGCTAGGATTAACAGGAAAAAGCTAAAAATTTCAGAATTGCACCGTGCAATGTGGAGATATTACTGTTTGTGCATTTACAATATTCATTGATTTTTGCCATTGAAAAACATGTTTTTCATATACCAGAAATGTTTGAAGCTACTGACTGAATGAAAGGAGCTGGCATCTCACTCTCTTTGAATCTTCTTTATCATGCTTGGATTAACAGGAAAAAGCTAAAAATTTCAGAATTGCACCGTGCAATGTGGAGATATTACTGTTTGTGCATTTACAATATTCATTGATTTTTGCCATTGAAAAACATGTTTTTCATATACCAGAAATGTTTGAAGCTACTGACTGAATGAAAGGAGCTGGCATCTCACTCTCTTTGAATCTTCTTTATCATGCTAGGATTAGCAGGAAAAAGCTAAAAATTTCAGAATTGCACCGTGCAATGTGGAGATATTACTGTTTGTGCATTTACAATATTCATTGATTTTTGCCATTGAAAAACATGTTTTTCATATACCAGAAATGTTTGAAGCTACTGACTGAATGAAAGGAGCTGGCATCTCACTCTCTTTGAATGTTCTTTATCATGCTAGGATTAGCAGGAAAAAGCAAAAAATTTCAGAATTGCACCGTGCAATGTGGAGATATTACTGTTTGTGCATTTACAATATTCATTGATTTTTGCCATTGAAAAACATGTTTTTCATATACCAGAAATGTTTGAAGCTACTGACTGAATGAAAGGAGCTGGCATCTCACTCTCTTTGAATCTTCTTTATCATGCTAGGATTAGCAGGAAAAAGCAAAAAATTTCAGAATTGCACCGTGCAATGTGGAGATATTACTGTTTGTGCATTTACAATATTCATTGATTTTTGCCATTGAAAAACATGTTTTTCATATACCAGAAATGTTTGAAGCTACTGACTGAATGAAAGGAGCTGGCATCTCACTCTCTTTGAATCTTCTTTATCATGCTAGGATTAACAGGAAAAAGCTAAAAATTTCAGAATTGCACCGTGCAATGTGGAGATATTACTGTTTGTGCATTTACAATATTCATTGATTTTTGCCATTGAAAAACATGTTTTTCATATACCAGAAATGTTTGAAGCTACTGACTGAATGAAAGGAGCTGGCATCTCACTCTCTTTGAATCTTCTTTATCATGCTAGGATTAACAGGAAAAAGCTAAAAATTTCAGAATTGCACCTTGCAATGTGGAGATATTACTGTTTGTGCATTTACAATATTCATTGATTTTTGCCATTGAAAAACATGTTTTTCATATACCAGAAATGTTTGAAGCTACTGACTGAATGAAAGGAGCTGGCATCTCACTCTCTTTGAATCTTCTTTATCATGCTAGGATTAACAGGAAAAAGCAAAAAATTTCAGAATTGCACCGTGCAATGTG
Organism: Phyllobates terribilis; assembly: GCF_046119375.1. Lineage (NCBI taxonomy): Eukaryota > Metazoa > Chordata > Amphibia > Anura > Dendrobatidae > Phyllobates > Phyllobates terribilis. The sequence goes on along the minus strand of NW_027365092.1, from coordinate 10,960 downwards.
GAGATATTACTGTTTGTGCATTTACAATATTCATTGATTTTTGCCATTGAAAAACATGTTTTTCATATACCAGAAATGTTTGAAGCTACTGACTGAATGAAAGGAGCTGGCATCTCACTCTCTTTGAATCTTCTTTATCATGCTAGGATTAGCAGGAAAAAGCTAAAAATTTCAGAATTGCACCGTGCAATGTGGAGATATTACTGTTTGTGCATTTACAATATTCATTGATTTTTGCCATTGAAAAACATGTTTTTCATATACCAGAAATGTTTGAAGCTACTGACTGAATGAAAGGAGCTGGCATCTCACTCTCTTTGAATCTTCTTTATCATGCTAGGATTAACAGGAAAAAGCTAAAAATTTCAGAATTGCACCTTGCAATGTGGAGATATTACTGTTTGTGCATTTACAATATTCATTGATTTTTGCCATTGAAAAACGTCCAGAAATGTTTGAAGCTACTGACTGAATGAAAGGAGCTGGCATCTCACTCTCTTTGAATCTTCTTTATCATGCTAGGATTAGCAGGAAAAAGCAAAAAATTTCAGAATTGCACCTTGCAATGTGGAGATATTACTGTTTGTGCATTTACAATATTCATTGATTTTTGCCATTGAAAAACATGTTTTTCATATACCAGAAATGTTTGAAGCTACTGACTGAATGAAAGGAGCTGGCATCTCACTCTCTTTGAATCTTCTTTATCATGCTAGGATTAGCAGGAAAAAGCTAAAAATTTCAGAATTGCACCGTGCAATGTGGAGATATTACTGTTTGTGCATTTACAATATTCATTGATTTTTGCCATTGAAAAACGTCCAGAAATGTTTGAAGCTACTGACTGAATGAAAGGAGCTGGCATCTCACTCTCTTTGAATCTTCTTTATCATGCTAGGATTAGCAGGAAAAAGCTAAAAATTTCAGAATTGCACCTTGCAATGTGGAGATATTACTGTTTGTGCATTTACAATATTCATTGATTTTTGCCATTGAAAAACATGTTTTTCATATACCAGATATGTTTGAAGCTACTGACTGAATGAAAGGAGCTGGCATCTCACTCTCTTTGAATCTTCTTTATCATGCTAGGATTAGCAGGAAAAAGCAAAAAATTTCAGAATTGCTCCTTGCAATGTGGAGATATTACTGTTTGTGCATTTACAATATTCATTGATTTTTGCCATTGAAAAACGTCCAGAAATGTTTGAAGCTACTGACTGAATGAAAGGAGCTGGCATCTCACTCTCTTTGAATCTTCTTTATCATGCTAGGATTAACAGGAAAAAGCTAAAAATTTCAGAATTGCACCTTGCAATGTGGAGATATTACTGTTTGTGCATTTACAATATTCATTGATTTTTGCCATTGAAAAACATGTTTTTCATATACCAGAAATGTTTGAAGCTACTGACTGAATGAAAGGAGCTGGCATCTCACTCTCTTTGAATCTTCTTTATCATGCTAGGATTAGCAGGAAAAAGCTAAAAATTTCAGAATTGCACCTTGCAATGTGGAGATATTACTGTTTGTGCATTTACAATATTCATTGATTTTTGCCATTGAAAAACATGTTTTTCATATACCAGAAATGTTTGAAGCTACTGACTGAATGAAAGGAGCTGGCATCTCACTCTCTTTGAATCTTCTTTATCATGCTAGGATTAACAGGAAAAAGCTAAAAATTTCAGAATTGCACCTTGCAATGTGGAGATATTACTGTTTGTGCATTTACAATATTCATTGATTTTTGCCATTGAAAAACGTCCAGAAATGTTTGAAGCTACTGACTGAATGAAAGGAGCTGGCATCTCACTCTCTTTGAATCTTCTTTATCATGCTAGGATTAACAGGAAAAAGCTAAAAATTTCAGAATTGCACCTTGCAATGTGGAGATATTACTGTTTGTGCATTTACAATATTCATTGATTTTTGCCATTGAAAAACATGTTTTTCATATACCAGAAATGTTTGAAGCTACTGACTGAATGAAAGGAGCTGGCATCTCACTCTCTTTGAATCTTCTTTATCATGCTAGGATTAACAGGAAAAAGCAAAAAATTTCAGAATTGCACCTTGCAATGTGGAGATATTACTGTTTGTGCATTTACAATATTCATTGATTTTTGCCATTGAAAAACATGTTTTTCATATACCAGAAATGTTTGAAGCTACTGACTGAATGAAAGGAGCTGGCATCTCACTCTCTTTGAATCTTCTTTATCATGCTAGGATTAGCAGGAAAAAGCAAAAAATTTCAGAATTGCACCGTGCAATGTGGAGATATTACTGTTTGTGCATTTACAATATTCATTGATTTTTGCCATTGAAAAACATGTTTTTCATATACCAGAAATGTTTGAAGCTACTGACTGAATGAAAGGAGCTGGCATCTCACTCTCTTTGAATCTTCTTTATCATGCTAGGATTAACAGGAAAAAGCTAAAAATTTCAGAATTGCACCTTGCAATGTGGAGATATTACTGTTTGTGCATTTACAATATTCATTGATTTTTGCCATTGAAAAACGTCCAGAAATGTTTGAAGCTACTGACTGAATGAAAGGAGCTGGCATCTCACTCTCTTTGAATCTTCTTTATCATGCTAGGATTAACAGGAAAAAGCTAAAAATTTCAGAATTGCACCGTGCAATGTGGAGATATTACTGTTTGTGCATTTACAATATTCATTGATTTTTGCCATTGAAAAACATGTTTTTCATATACCAGAAATGTTTGAAGCTACTGACTGAATGAAAGGAGCTGGCATCTCACTCTCTTTGAATCTTCTTTATCATGCTAGGATTAACAGGAAAAAGCAAAAAATTTCAGAATTGCACCGTGCAATGTGGAGATATTACTGTTTGTGCATTTACAATATTCATTGATTTTTGCCATTGAAAAACATGTTTTTCATATACCAGAAATGTTTGAAGCTACTGACTGAATGAAAGGAGCTGGCATCTCACTCTCTTTGAATCTTCTTTATCATGCTAGGATTAGCAGGAAAAAGCTAAAAATTTCAGAATTGCACCTTGCAATGTGGAGATATTACTGTTTGTGCATTTACAATATTCATTGATTTTTGCCATTGAAAAACATGTTTTTCATATACCAGAAATGTTTGAAGCTACTGACTGAATGAAAGGAGCTGGCATCTCACTCTCTTTGAATCTTCTTTATCATGCTAGGATTAACAGGAAAAAGCAAAAAATTTCAGAATTGCACCTTGCAATGTGGAGATATTACTGTTTGTGCATTTACAATATTCATTGATTTTTGCCATTGAAAAACGTCCAGAAATGTTTGAAGCTACTGACTGAATGAAAGGAGCTGGCATCTCACTCTCTTTGAATCTTCTTTATCATGCTAGGATTAACAGGAAAAAGCTAAAAATTTCAGAATTGCACCTTGCAATGTGGAGATATTACTGTTTGTGCATTTACAATATTCATTGATTTTTGCCATTGAAAAACATGTTTTTCATATACCAGAAATGTTTGAAGCTACTGACTGAATGAAAGGAGCTGGCATCTCACTCTCTTTGAATCTTCTTTATCATGCTAGGATTAACAGGAAAAAGCTAAAAATTTCAGAATTGCACCGTGCAATGTGGAGATATTACTGTTTGTGCATTTACAATATTCATTGATTTTTGCCATTGAAAAACATGTTTTTCATATACCAGAAATGTTTGAAGCTACTGACTGAATGAAAGGAGCTGGCATCTCACTCTCTTTGAATCTTCTTTATCATGCTAGGATTAGCAGGAAAAAGCAAAAAATTTCAGAATTGCACCTTGCAATGTGGAGATATTACTGTTTGTGCATTTACAATATTCATTGATTTTTGCCATTGAAAAACGTCCAGAAATGTTTGAAGCTACTGACTGAATGAAAGGAGCTGGCATCTCACTCTCTTTGAATCTTCTTTATCATGCTAGGATTAACAGGAAAAAGCTAAAAATTTCAGAATTGCACCGTGCAATGTGGAGATATTACTGTTTGTGCATTTACAATATTCATTGATTTTTGCCATTGAAAAACATGTTTTTCATATACCAGAAATGTTTGAAGCTACTGACTGAATGAAAGGAGCTGGCATCTCACTCTCTTTGAATCTTCTTTATCATGCTAGGATTAACAGGAAAAAGCAAAAAATTTCAGAATTGCACCTTGCAATGTGGAGATATTACTGTTTGTGCATTTACAATATTCATTGATTTTTGCCATTGAAAAACATGTTTTTCATATACCAGAAATGTTTGAAGCTACTGACTGAATGAAAGGAGCTGGCATCTCACTCTCTTTGAATCTTCTTTATCATGCTAGGATTAACAGGAAAAAGCAAAAAATTTCAGAATTGCACCGTGCAATGTGGAGATATTACTGTTTGTGCATTTACAATATTCATTGATTTTTGCCATTGAAAAACATGTTTTTCATATACCAGAAATGTTTGAAGCTACTGACTGAATGAAAGGAGCTGGCATCTCACTCTCTTTGAATCTTCTTTATCATGCTAGGATTAACAGGAAAAAGCTAAAAATTTCAGAATTGCACCTTGCAATGTGGAGATATTACTGTTTGTGCATTTACAATATTCATTGATTTTTGCCATTGAAAAACATGTTTTTCATATACCAGAAATGTTTGAAGCTGCTGACTGAATGAAAGGAGCTGGCATCTCACTCTCTTTGAATCTTCTTTATCATGCTAGGATTAACAGGAAAAAGCTAAAAATTTCAGAATTGCACCTTGCAATGTGGAGATATTACTGTTTGTGCATTTACAATATTCATTGATTTTTGCCATTGAAAAACATGTTTTTCATATACCAGAAATGTTTGAAGCTACTGACTGAATGAAAGGAGCTGGCATCTCACTCTCTTTGAATCTTCTTTATCATGCTAGGATTAGCAGGAAAAAGCAAAAAATTTCAGAATTGCACCTTGCAATGTGGAGATATTACTGTTTGTGCATTTACAATATTCATTGATTTTTGCCATTGAAAAACATGTTTTTCATATACCAGAAATGTTTGAAGCTACTGACTGAATGAAAGGAGCTGGCATCTCACTCTCTTTGAATCTTCTTTATCATGCTAGGATTAGCAGGAAAAAGCAAAAAATTTCAGAATTGCACCTTGCAATGTGGAGATATTACTGTTTGTGCATTTACAATATTCATTGATTTTTGCCATTGAAAAACGTCCAGAAATGTTTGAAGCTACTGACTGAATGAAAGGAGCTGGCATCTCACTCTCTTTGAATCTTCTTTATCATGCTAGGATTAACAGGAAAAAGCAAAAAATTTCAGAATTGCACCTTGCAATGTGGAGATATTACTGTTTGTGCATTTACAATATTCATTGATTTTTGCCATTGAAAAACATGTTTTTCATATACCAGAAATGTTTGAAGCTACTGACTGAATGAAAGGAGCTGGCATCTCACTCTCTTTGAATCTTCTTTATCATGGTAGGATTAGCAGGAAAAAGCAAAAAATTTCAGAATTGCACCTTGCAATGTGGAGATATTACTGTTTGTGCATTTACAATATTCATTGATTTTTGCCATTGAAAAACATGTTTTTCATATACCAGAAATGTTTGAAGCTACTGACTGAATGAAAGGAGCTGGCATCTCACTCTCTTTGAATCTTCTTTATCATGCTAGGATTAACAGGAAAAAGCTAAAAATTTCAGAATTGCACCGTGCAATGTGGAGATATTACTGTTTGTGCATTTACAATATTCATTGATTTTTGCCATTGAAAAACATGTTTTTCATATACCAGAAATGTTTGAAGCTACTGACTGAATGAAAGGAGCTGGCATCTCACTCTCTTTGAATCTTCTTTATCATGATAGGATTAGCAGGAAAAAGCAAAAAATTTCAGAATTGCACCTTGCAATGTGGAGATATTACTGTTTGTGCATTTACAATATTCATTGATTTTTGCCATTGAAAAACATGTTTTTCATATACCAGAAATGTTTGAAGCTACTGACTGAATGAAAGGAGCTGGCATCTCACTCTCTTTGAATCTTCTTTATCATGCTAGGATTAGCAGGAAAAAGCTAAAAATTTCAGAATTGCACCTTGCAATGTGGAGATATTACTGTTTGTGCATTTACAATATTCATTGATTTTTGCCATTGAAAAACATGTTTTTCATATACCAGAAATGTTTGAAGCTACTGACTGAATGAAAGGAGCTGGCATCTCACTCCCTTTGAATCTTCTTTATCATGCTAGGATTAACAGGAAAAAGCAAAAAATTTCAGAATTGCACCGTGCAATGTGGAGATATTACTGTTTGTGCATTTACAATATTCATTGATTTTTGCCATTGAAAAACATGTTTTTCATATACCAGAAATGTTTGAAGCTACTGACTGAATGAAAGGAGCTGGCATCTCACTCTCTTTGAATCTTCTTTATCATGCTAGGATTAGCAGGAAAAAGCAAAAAATTTCAGAATTGCACCTTGCAATGTGGAGATATTACTGTTTGTGCATTTACAATATTCTTTGATTTTTGCCATTGAAAAACATGTTTTTCATATACCAGAAATGTTTGAAGCTACTGACTGAATGAAAGGAGCTGGCATCTCACTCTCTTTGAATCTTCTTTATCATGCTAGGATTAGCAGGAAAAAGCTAAAAATTTCAGAATTGCACCTTGCAATGTGGAGATATTACTGTTTGTGCATTTACAATATTCATTGATTTTTGCCATTGAAAAACATGTTTTTCATATACCAGAAATGTTTGAAGCTACTGACTGAATGAAAGGAGCTGGCATCTCACTCTCTTTGAATCTTCTTTATCATGCTAGGATTAACAGGAAAAAGCTAAAAATTTCAGAATTGCACCGTGCAATGTGGAGATATTACTGTTTGTGCATTTACAATATTCATTGATTTTTGCCTTTGAAAAACATGTTTTTCATATACCAGAAATGTTTGAAGCTACTGACTGAATGAAAGGAGCTGGCATCTCACTCTCTTTGAATCTTCTTTATCATGCTAGGATTAGCAGGAAAAAGCTAAAAATTTCAGAATTGCACCGTGCAATGTGGAGATATTACTGTTTGTGCATTTACAATATTCATTGATTTTTGCCATTGAAAAACATGTTTTTCATATACCAGAAATGTTTGAAGCTACTGACTGAATGAAAGGAGCTGGCATCTCACTCTCTTTGAATCTTCTTTATCATGCTAGGATTAACAGGAAAAAGCTAAAAATTTCAGAATTGCACCGTGCAATGTGGAGATATTACTGTTTGTGCATTTACAATATTCATTGATTTTTGCCATTGAAAAACATGTTTTTCATATACCAGAAATGTTTGAAGCTACTGACTGAATGAAAGGAGCTGGCATCTCACTCTCTTTGAATCTTCTTTATCATGCTAGGATTAACAGGAAAAAGCTAAAAATTTCAGAATTGCACCGTGCAATGTGGAGATATTACTGTTTGTGCATTTACAATATTCATTGATTTTTGCCATTGAAAAACATGTTTTTCATATACCAGAAATGTTTGAAGCTACTGACTGAATGAAAGGAGCTGGCATCTCACTCTCTTTGAATCTTCTTTATCATGATAGGATTAGCAGGAAAAAGCAAAAAATTTCAGAATTGCACCTTGCAATGTGGAGATATTACTGTTTGTGCATTTACAATATTCATTGATTTTTGCCATTGAAAAACATGTTTTTCATATACCAGAAATGTTTGAAGCTACTGACTGAATGAAAGGAGCTGGCATCTCACTCTCTTTGAATCTTCTTTATCATGCTAGGATTAGCAGGAAAAAGCTAAAAATTTCAGAATTGCACCTTGCAATGTGGAGATATTACTGTTTGTGCATTTACAATATTCATTGATTTTTGCCATTGAAAAACATGTTTTTCATATACCAGAAATGTTTGAAGCTACTGACTGAATGAAAGGAGCTGGCATCTCACTCCCTTTGAATCTTCTTTATCATGCTAGGATTAACAGGAAAAAGCAAAAAATTTCAGAATTGCACCGTGCAATGTGGAGATATTACTGTTTGTGCATTTACAATATTCATTGATTTTTGCCATTGAAAAACATGTTTTTCATATACCAGAAATGTTTGAAGCTACTGACTGAATGAAAGGAGCTGGCATCTCACTCTCTTTGAATCTTCTTTATCATGCTAGGATTAGCAGGAAAAAGCAAAAAATTTCAGAATTGCACCTTGCAATGTGGAGATATTACTGTTTGTGCATTTACAATATTCTTTGATTTTTGCCATTGAAAAACATGTTTTTCATATACCAGAAATGTTTGAAGCTACTGACTGAATGAAAGGAGCTGGCATCTCACTCTCTTTGAATCTTCTTTATCATGCTAGGATTAGCAGGAAAAAGCTAAAAATTTCAGAATTGCACCTTGCAATGTGGAGATATTACTGTTTGTGCATTTACAATATTCATTGATTTTTGCCATTGAAAAACATGTTTTTCATATACCAGAAATGTTTGAAGCTACTGACTGAATGAAAGGAGCTGGCATCTCACTCTCTTTGAATCTTCTTTATCATGCTAGGATTAACAGGAAAAAGCTAAAAATTTCAGAATTGCACCGTGCAATGTGGAGATATTACTGTTTGTGCATTTACAATATTCATTGATTTTTGCCTTTGAAAAACATGTTTTTCATATACCAGAAATGTTTGAAGCTACTGACTGAATGAAAGGAGCTGGCATCTCACTCTCTTTGAATCTTCTTTATCATGCTAGGATTAGCAGGAAAAAGCTAAAAATTTCAGAATTGCACCGTGCAATGTGGAGATATTACTGTTTGTGCATTTACAATATTCATTGATTTTTGCCATTGAAAAACATGTTTTTCATATACCAGAAATGTTTGAAGCTACTGACTGAATGAAAGGAGCTGGCATCTCACTCTCTTTGAATCTTCTTTATCATGCTAGGATTAACAGGAAAAAGCTAAAAATTTCAGAATTGCACCGTGCAATGTGGAGATATTACTGTTTGTGCATTTACAATATTCATTGATTTTTGCCATTGAAAAACATCATGTTATTCATATACCAGAAATGTTTGAAGCTACTGACTGAATGAAAGGAGCTGGCATCTCACTCTCTTTGAATCTTCTTTATCATGCTAAGAGGAGCAGGAAAAAGCAAAAAATTTTAGAATTGCACATTGCAATGTGGAGAAATTACTGTTTGTGCATTTACAATATTCATTGATTTTTACCATTGAAAAACGTCCAGAAATGATTGAAGCTACTGACTGAATGAAAGTAGCTGGCATCTCACTCTCTTTGAATCTTCTTTATCATGCTAAGAGGAGCAGGAAAAAGCAAAAAATTTCAGACTTGCACCTTGCAATGCGGAGAAATTACTGTTTGTGCATTTACAATATTCATTGATTTTTGCCATTGAAAAACATCATGTTATTCATATACCAGAAATGTTTGAAGCTACTGACTGAATGAAAGGAGCTGGCATCTCACTCTCTTTGAATCTTCTTTATCATGCTAAGAGGAGCAGGAAAAAGCAAAAAATTTCAGAATTGCACCTTGCAATGCGGAGAAATTACTGTTTGTGCATTTACAATATTCATTGATTTTTGCCATTGAAAAACGTCCAGAAATGATTGAAGCTACTGACTGAATGAAAGGAGCTGGCATCTCACTCTCTTTGAATCTTCTTTATCATGCTAAGAGGAGCAGGAAAAAGCAAAAAATTTCAGAATTGCGCCTTGCAATGCGGAGAAATTACTGTTTGTGCATTTACAATATTCATTGATTTTTGCCATTGAAAAACGTCCAGAAATGATTGAAGCTACTGACTGAATGAAAGGAGCTGGCATCTCACTCTCTTTGAATCTTCTTTATCATGCTAAGAGGAGCAGGAAAAAGCAAAAAATTTCAGAATTGCACCTTGCAATGCGGAGAAATTACTGTTTGTGCATTTACAATATTCATTGATTTTTGCCATTGAAAAACATCATGTTATTCATATACCAGAAATGTTTGAAGCTACTGACTGAATGAAAGGAGCTGACATCTCACTCTCTTTGAATCTTCTTTATCATGCTAAGAGGAGCAGGAAAAAGCAAAAAATTTCAGAATTGCACCTTGCAATGCGGAGAAATTACTGTTTGTGCATTTACAATATTCATTGATTTTTGCCATTGAAAAACGTCCAGAAATGATTGAAGCTACTGACTGAATGAAAGGAGCTGGCATCTCACTCTCTTTGAATCTTCTTTATCATGCTAAGAGGAGCAGGAAAAAGCAAAAAATTTCAGAATTGCACCTTGCAATGCGGAGAAATTACTGTTTGTGCATTTACAATATTCATTGATTTTTGCCATTGAAAAACATCATGTTATTCATATACCAGAAATGTTTGAAGCTACTGACTTAATGAAAGGAGCTGGCATCTCACTCTCTTTGAATCTTCTTTATCATGCTAAGAGGAGCAGGAAAAAGCAAAAAATTTCAGAATTGCACCTTGCAATGTGGAGAAATTACTGTTTGTGCATTTACAATATTCATTGATTTTTGCCATTGAAAAACATCATGTTATTCATATACCAGAAATGTTTGAAGCTACTGACTGAATGAAAGGAGCTGGCATCTCACTCTCTTTGAATCTTCTTTATCATGCTAAGAGGAGCAGGAAAAAGCAAAAAATTTCAGAATTGCACCTTGCAATGTGGAGAAATTACTGTTTGTGCATTTACAATATTCATTGATTTTTACCATTGAAAAACGTCCAGAAATGATTGAAGCTACTGACTGAATGAAAGTAGCTGGCATCTCACTCTCTTTGAATCTTCTTTATCATGCTAAGAGGAGCAGGAAAAAGCAAAAATTTCAGACTTGCACCTTGCAATGCGGAGAAATTACTGTTTGTGCATTTACAATATTCATTGATTTTTGC